>NC_141732.1:23662523-23790885 GCF_971803275.1 Cyanistes caeruleus
TGCTGCAATTCTGTGGACCACAGGACACTTTGAGAGTCTTTTATGGGTTATGACATCTCATAAAACATTACTCCTCCTAGCAATCCTCCAGTTCCTTCATCTCTGTGGCCCTTCACCAGACTGTGTGCAGAATGTCCATGTCTCTCTTGCACTGAAAAGCCCAGAACTGCACACAGGAGTCCACGTTTGCCTGCAAAAACACTGAATAAAGAGGAAGGATCACCTCTCCCATCCTGCTGAGGACGTACACCATTAACATTTACTGAAACAATGCAGTGATGGCTCATATTCAACTTTCTGTCCCCAGGCCCCTTTCTGCAAAGCTGCTTTCCAGATACAGAGTCACAACATGTGCTGGTGCCTGAGGTTGTTCCTCGCCGGTGGCAGGACTTTGCACTTCAACCTGCTGAACTTCATGAAGTTCCTGTGAGCCCATTTCCTCCTTCTCTCCAGGTTACTCTGGCTGTGACAATCCTGTGGTCTATCTGTCATTCCTCCTCCCAGTTTTGCACCTTCTGCAAACTTGCTGAGGATGCACCATGTCCCATCATCCAGCTCATTAATGAAGACGCTGAACAGGATCAGACACAGCACTGACCCCTGGTCTGCAGTGGTAATTGCTGATGCTCCACGGTGGAGCACTGTGGCACACCATGTGCTTACATGGGCTATAAACATGACTTGTTTCCATGCTGTATAGGTGTCTTCATAGCACATATGAATACTACTGAAGAAAATAGCAGTTTGTCAGGGGCTACAGCTTTAAAAGGCTTTGTTTTACAGTGTTGATTATGACTTCTGTTTACACACATAAATCTCTTCAGGCTTACAAACAAACTTAGTTAAATTAAAACTCATTTCTTTACCACTGAGCTCCTTTCACTTGAAAAAATCTTTAAATTAAATGGCATTCCTTACTCTTCCATCCATAAAATCGTGGCCTTCTGATTCATAAAAAAGTGCTTTTCTTAAAGACAAAATGAATAGACATATAAACACACAGTGTATCATCTTGGATTGAAATCTGACAGGGCATATTCAATTCATGCTAAGGTCTTGTTCCATCATGAAGCATATGGACTGATCTTGACACAACGAAATACCAGGACTATTAATCAAACCTGTATCGATATATTAATATCAAATATTAATATCATTTGATATTAATCAAACCTACATCTGCTTTGTGTTTATAACAGATGCCCCAAGAAACAAGACTCGTTGTCCTATGTCTGCTTAATGAGAAAACGTAATCCATCTGGTTATAAAACCTCAGCAGAATACCATACAATGTATCTCTTGGCTAAACATATGTTGTTGTTCAACTTTTAAGAAGAGCTAAAGATCAAGGAATTAGCATGAAAAATGTTCTAAATTACGTCATGACTGAAGATTTTGCAAATTTCCTCCCCTCTGAAGTTTACAAAATGATGTAAGTCTATATATCTATAGCTAATATACTTAAAAATATATTTTTTCATGCTAATTTTTAAAACACATACTAATATTATTAATTCTTAGAATATCTTATCTTAAAGTGGTACAAACATTAGAAATTCCTGATTTGAAAACCTATAAAATTTAGTGCTCATTATAGATTGAATTGCAAAAAATCTGTGTATAAGGTTTTTGCTGTAATTTCTAAGAAATCTTTCTACATGAGCCATATTGTGGTTAAAAATAGAGGGAATTTCTAATCAATCAAGCCTGCTTTTGGCTACCTTTTGAACTTTAAAGCTCTTGAGGTGTTCCCTTGGCTAATTAGTTCTTATTCTGTCCCCAGGTTTGCTATTGTCACTTTGGATTCTGCTGAAATTGCGGGATATGTTTTGTACCATTGTTGCTGCAGAGAAGAGCTCTGGAAGAGCTGTGCCATGGCAGATGTCTGAAGGAGAGATTCCATATGGGTAATCTTCCATCTTAGAATAATGGGAAATTAATGCAATTAACCCCTCCAAGACATTTTATTTCAGATGGTGTATCTGAAAAATTTGTTCAGTTGAATTCTATAATAAAACACAGGGAGGGAGAAACCTAAGATTCTGAGGATCAGTTATAATCTAACTCTCAGGGATAATGCAATTTTTAAACTGCCTGCTGTGATTCAAATTATTTCCCTGGGACACCTGTTCCAAGAAGACTCTCTAAGAAAGTTAACATTTGCACAGATGACGACTTCCCAAAGCCTAACAGAGTCAAGCAGATTTTTTATAAAACTTTAATAATGATTAGAAGTGTAAGGTGGGTGTGTGTTTAGCAGCCAACAGCACCTAACAAACATTTACTTCCAAGGAAATATATTGCCTTTCCTAGCCACTAATCTTCAAGAAATATAAAATACAGCAGTATTAGTTATTGCTTCAATAAAATTTGGTTATCAAGGAGCAGCAATATGTTATGAAGCTGGTGAATTACAAAAAAGAACTAGAAAGTGGTATAAATTCACAAAACTCTTGAAGGAAAGGAGTACATCTCAAGTGATAAATCATTTAGAATATAAACGATGACTGAAAAAGGGAAATTTAATAGACAAAAATGCAGTGAATTCTACATTCAAAAAAGAAATATTAATAATCTATTATCATTATCAGATGTGATGGAATTAAAAATATGCATGGATGAAATCTGTGCGAGAAGCTTAGTTTTGTGTATAGGAGCAGATCCCAGAGGAAGATTGCAATTTACAAGTCTTGTAGATCTGCCACATCAAAATATATTATGCATTTTTCAAACCCTGAAAACAAGTCTTCCTGGCTTCCAGACCTAATTAAAAAAGTACTAACCTAAATTTATAACTACTGGAAAATTATTGAAGACATTTTAAACCAGATACTAGAATTTTTTCTCTTCCTAAGATCTTTCATGTTGTGGACTTGTTCTTTTTTAATATTACAAGAGAATTGATTTTGTACTTTTCAGAATATACCTATACCTGACCACAATCAGAAGAATTTCATATTTTAATTCCATATTTTATTTTGTTTGGCATTTGAAGCCATTGCTTATTTCTAAAAAATATTTAATGAAGAAAGCAAGGAAGTTATAAGTTCTGTTGCTGCATGTTCCAGGATGCAACACCCTTCACCACTCCAAGGTATTCTGAGGTGTTGTAGTATTTATTTATGTAGTAAAGCTCATGCTTTTAAGCTCTGCTTAGTTTCTTCTGGTTGTTTAGAGATTACAGGCTTTGCATTGTAGCCAATTCATCTTCTTGAAGACAGATTGTGTATTTATTCTGTTTTGGATGATATTAAATACATCAAAATTTTCAATAAATTCAATGGCTCTGTTATTTAGCTTAACTGTCTATTTCAGATCAGTATTAAAAATTAGAACATCTGTATGCAGTAATAACATTGACTTAAATTGACTGAACGTATTTAATGGGATAAAACCTTCTTACCTGAAAGCCTATTACTATATTGATGTAGCTAAGATCTGCAGTGCCACTCAGACTAGGAATTTTCTTATCCCTTTCCGCTTAGCCAGTACTCTCTTTATTTGCTTTGGGATGTTTCTGTGATTCCCAGACCCACAGTAAAACCTGCTGCAAGGGAGTGCTGCAAGGCTCACAGCCAGAGAGCTGAAATGGTGTTTAACCTTCAGGTCTCCACTCTGGAGCTTCCCTTGCTCTCCTTCACCTCCCCCCTTGCTCTCCCTTCAACTTCTGCTTGATCAGTCCAGTTTTAAGCACAAGAACACTAAGAGAGGGAAGGAAGCCACATTACTGGCAGTACCAGTAGATTTTGGGTGTTTAGTCTAATAAGGTAGATGGAAATTTAATTTATGTTTTACCTAGCTATGCTGAGTGGTGGATTGGGAGCATTCAAGACAATAAAGCATCATGCTGTCCCAGTTTAGCAAATTTAACTTAGGTTTTCTGGGAGAAACTATTATGAATAACCAAACTGTATTATTTGGTAAATAAGACATTTAATTGGCAATAGTTAGCTGTACTTTTTCCATATTATTAATATAGTGCTGGAGTTTTATACAGTGTTCGGGTCAGTACATCTCTGTATGAACTCTACTGAACCAAAATGGAAATAAATGACACCAAAGTTATGTAAAAACAGTGTTTTTGTTTCTACATAGCATTACCAAAGATCTAATCATAGCTTTTTCTTAAGATGTCTGAGATTTTTATTTAGTGTGTTTTTTAACTCTTGCACTTGTATGATCAAAGACACAGCATGATAAGACATAGCTTTCATGAATGCAGACTTGGGGATGCACTTTATTGGAATTCTAAAGCTCTGCTATTATTTTTAATAATATTTCCATGCCCCTTGCATGAAAAGGTCAGCATTGAGTAATAAACAATCTATATTAGTGAAATTCTCATATGCACCTTACCTGGAGAAATTTAGAGACAGGCTGCATGAAACCTGCCTAGTATTTCAGACATTAAGAGCTCTATATTCCCTAGTCTTTATATATGCTAATGAAATGTGATTCTCTGTTTCCAAATAACTATCTCAAACAATGCCATCATAAAGCAGAAAGGTAACCCCTCTTAAGCAGAATTTCTTTCTAGTGTTAAGAATTGATTTTTCTTCTAAAAGTTCTTTAATGTTATTTAAAGAAAATAAAATTATAGTTTTTAAAGTTCTTTTGTTTCACCCTGAAGACCTGTTGCCCTTTACATCCCTAAACACATATTTTTCTTCCATAGTTCATGCTCTTTCTCTAACCATCTGTTCTGCTCTCTGAGATCTGCTTCCCTGTGTCATGTCATAACACTTGAAGTAGGAAGAAATTTCTTGCACAGTTGGGCAAACAACACAGGGGGAAAACAGTGTTTGGGTGGCATTTTCCACATATTTGCAAAGACTCTTGTAGGTAGCTTACAGTAATCCTGAAATTCATTGTACCTTTTCCTTCTTTCCTTGTGTGTGAAAGTAGCAGACATTTGGCATATTTTAACCCAGCTGAAGTTCATTAATTTAAGAAATTGAGGGCTACTTGTCAATATTCCTGTGTACCCTGCAATGTCTTGTGATTACAGGCTTCCCTCAAGTGGCTGTGGCTGTGTGTGGGGCATCATGTTAGCACTGAAGGAGGAAAGGCACTAAGTCTCAGTATCTCTGAGCTACTGATTTCCTCTTTCTCTAGGGCTACCTTCCCCTCCTGCTAGCAGCTGACAGGGGAACTGCATCTTGTACATCAGAAATTGGTATCTGCCTCCATGATAGGGAGCAATCCCCTTGCTTCCACGCAGACATGTTTTGGGGACAGAGATGGGAGGAAGGAATACATACATACAAGTCTTTGTTTGATTCCCAGGTCAAGACTAATATCTTCTCTAGTTCTAGTTAGCTGTTGATTGATTTTGCTGCTGGACTGACAAAAGCGTGACAGGCCATTCTCAAGTTCTTGCATGATGTGGCTGTTATCCAGAGGCCCTCTGGCTGCCTCTGGATGTGACACCAGTTTTAACTGAAGAAGCCCAACACTTTAGCAAAAATGTGAGCCTCAGCTGGAAACTTGGCAAGAGAGTTCAAAACTGCTTCTTAAGCTAAGGCTGAGGTGATTGCTTAACAAAAAGTAGCCTAACAGATGTTTTTTCATGACTTTTTATCTTGCAGAGGCTGGCAGAAAGACTGCAGAAAGAGGATAACCTAGGAAGTTGAACTCAAAACCAATTTGAAGTCTAAAATAATTTGATGTATTTATGGAATGCATATATATGCCCATGCATATTTATATGTGTGTTGATGCTTAGCATTAAATTTTTTTTCTTGGAGGAGGGTTTATGACATAGAACCTTTTAATAGAAAGTATTTAATCACAAAGTTATAGAGCTTTGTATGGCTTACATTTTCAGAGAGACTTTAGGCTGGCACCACTATGCCAATCTCCAAATTTTGTGGGACAAAATGGCCAAAGGCTGCAGGTGCGCTTTGGGTGTCTGCATATCTAAACACTGCCTGCAGAAACAGATGTGTCCTCATTTTCCTCAATTGCCTTTAATCACACCATCTGATCCTGTTCCCTACTGTGTAAGGTATTGGGCTGGTCTCCCACTGTAGAGTATGACCCAGTTTTTGGGAGTTCTGGTCAAACACTACCCAGAGCTCCTGTTTGGAACTGACTTGTGGGGAATCCTCTCACTTCATTGGCACAACCTCCAAACGATTTTTGAATAGTTTTATTTTGGCAAAGGATGATCATTTAGGTCTTCCTTTACACAAAATGTTGGCAGCAGAGAGGCATCCAGTGTGGGCTGTCATCTGGAAAGAATCTGGGTCCAAGCTAACGTATTCTAGTAATGTATTAGGAAGTTTGAGTTTTCCTATGAAATTAAGCTTGAGTTTTCTTATGAAGTTCTTTATAGTTGTTTAAATATTTCTTTCTTGCATGTGTTGCTGCACTGCTCTGAATTGTAGCTAGTATGAAAGTGCTGTTAGCAATAACAGATTTTTTTGTTCTTGGCTTGCACAAAGACAGCTCATCTTGGAAATGTAGTTTGACAGACAGTTCTGAGTTAAACTACATACATGACAAAAGCTGGCCTCTTTTGGACAGGTGTTCATTTGATCTATCAACAATGTACTTTGGTTATTAAACCTAAAGACTGCATGCTATTTGAATTCCAATTTGGATATTAGTAAGAACAGCCAGTATTTTTTCTAAAACTTCTTTCTTATTTTCATTTGCATGTTTTTGTTAAGAAAAAAACCAAAGCTCACTAAACAAGCAAGCAAACAAAACCCCTGAAATTAACAAAAGATTAATGCATGTAAACAATTGTAATTTCATTCAAACAGGCATGAGAAGACATCCAAAGGGTGAAGACACTATATTTTAATATATTTTAATTTACTGAACAACTTTTTTCAAATTTGAAACCGCTTTTCACCCAAAAAAGTTTTTTCTGCGTTTATTATTGGTGCATTATATTATAAATAAGTTTTTAAACCCTTATCCTCTCTGCAATGTATTAAACTAATACAGCATGGGACAGGAAAGTAGTTTCACAGAGCAATAAAAGACCTCTTCATTTCTTGCACTGACTTTTTTTTCCTGACAGTTTGGATTTTAGAGTATTTTAAAATTTTTTTTTTCCTACTAGTCAAGAGCAGAAAAATTTGAAATGGTGCCAAGAAACCCATTGCAAAAGCATTTGCTTTTGTTATTTTTTTTTTTTTTTCTTTTGTATTTGGCTCATGGAGAGCTGAAAGAGTTAATGGTGCTGAAAAAATTCCAGATACCTTCAGATGAAAAATTTGCATTTTATTTTACCACTTTAAATGGAATTGGACTTTTAGCTTTATTACTTCAGAAAAAAAATGAAAACCATTTTCTGCATGAAAATAGTTTGTGAGTTTGTGTGATCTTGATCATTGTGCAGCAATGCATTTTTATGTAATCCTTCTTTCAGTCAGTAATGTTAATTTTCACTGGAGTTCTGTTGTGGTTCTGACAGCTTCCTCTTTCTGGCTGTCTAGATAACTGCTTGTCTGTTTTTCTGTGACTGCTTGTTATACACTCAACACCATGGTACCAGGAGCATATCCTAAACACTCCCTTTTGCCAGCAACTGTCACAGACTAGACAAGCATGTGGAGAGCTTTGAGCTTTTAGCCGGTGATACGGAATATTTTGATGTATTGCTGATCAAAAGAGAAAAAAAAAAAGTGTTTCTATTTACAGCAGATTGTCTACAAACAGTTTATATTTATGTAGGTAAAGCTACTGGTGAGAAACCATTAGGAAGATGTTACCTGCTTGACATGAATAGCAAGACATTTGCAGCCTTGTCCAGCCTCTCAGCATGAGATTTGCTAAAGCAAATAAGAACATCTCTCAGAGAAGACGCAGAGCATACTCCCAATCAAAAGAGTCAAAATGTTAGGTATTAGGCTTAGGAAAGGGGGAAACGTAGCTATTCTGCCCCTTGTACAAGGTTGGCTATGAAAAAGTACCATAGTCTGTATGTTTGTATAAAAAAGTACCATAATTTCATTCTCCTGGCCTTGTCTCCCCATGCCTATTCAATCAAATTCATCAGTTCAAAGCAGTGAGATTGTGCTGAAGAGTTCTGTCAGCAGCTCTTGCAACCAGTTTTGGTTACCAGCACTTCCATAGCTTACCATGCCTTTGTAACATAACCAGCCCAGAGAACAAGATGCCAAGGAAAAGATGCCAAGACATGACAGTCACCATGTTTGAATTAAAACAGGATGAGGTTCTGAAAAAATCCCTGTGTTCATCTGGCAGGTTCTGTGTTTAGTAAACTATCTGCAATGTAAGTCAAATGCACAACTGCAATGGTAAATTGCAGAGTCCGGCAAAATATTAAAGAAAAAATAAAAAGTAAAAGAAGGCAGGGAAAGAAAAGGTTGTAAGTGTTCATGATTTGGATAATGATATGTCTGTCCTGCATATGGCAGTTTAAAAAACATTCATTTCTAGCAATTCAGAAAGCGTTCTGGCTAAGTGGTCTGCTCCTTTCTGTGTATTCATGTAGATAGGTGTCTAGTTTCTGTAGATTAGCTCATCTTTCTCTTTCTAGTAGCAATTAAATATTTATGTATCAGAGTGTAGCAATTGAATTCATTTTGTCAGGTATTGGTGAACATATTGCAGATCTCTTCCCTTTTCTTTTAATCAAAAAGTTTATAAGTCCTTTGTGAAAATATAAACAGGTTTTTTTTTCTTTCTGTGTATTTTCAATCAAGCTCTATTTTTCCTGTGGGCATTGGTTTCTCAGCACTTAGTGGGACTCTAATTTTCCTTGTTAAAGCACATTGTTGCCAAGAAGAGAAATACTGCTTTTCTTGATATGCTTCTATTTACTGCTGTATACAACTCTGTGAAGCTAAATTATGCTCATCTTTTGCTTTTCTTTGATTGTTACTTGTTTGTTTATGTTTTTTGTTTTTTGTTTTTACATTTCACTGTATTATTTATATATAAATGCAAAATATAAACACACATATAAAGTTTATGTGTGAATTGTCTATGTAATCTATAGACTTTTGTAAATAAATAATTCACAAAATAAAGATTTCCTTTTACTTTATTTTTTATTATTTTTATTATTACTATATTTGATTGTTTAATTGAGTAATGTTCCCCTAAACTATTCTGGAATTTTGTTTCAAAGGGAATAGATTTTCTCAAGGGGCAAAATCATGGTGTGTCTTTTGCTCTGTATATTGTGTTTATTGTTACTTCCATTGGTATGCTGGTGCCCTGAATTAGCTCTCTTCTCTTGGGCTGTAAGCCAAAGCCTCCTCCACCTGAGGAAATTCATAGATAGGGAATTGCATTGTGTTCTGTCACTTTCTTTTCTTTACTTGGGCCTACCTGCTCTGAAATCTTGACTTATTAATTGGATCTGGGACTGCAGCTGGGACTCTCAGACAATAATGTAACCACCATGGTTTGGAATAATTCTCTCTCTTCCTCACCTAATTAATGATTCATATTTTTGAAATTTTAAATCCTAACAGATATTTGCTTTTATCAGCCTGCTTGTTGAAAGGCTGATATTACCAAAACTGTCTTTATCTCTGGTTTTAGTTCTGTTCAAATAAAAACTGCTATGATTCAAATTATTTCTCTCTCATATAAAATGTAGAAAATCCTTTGGGCTAAGCATTTTATTAAAAACAATGAAAATTATCCATAGAGAGTTCAAAGGATAACAAGTTGTTTTTACAGTGTCTTTTATCCTGGAGGTTGCCTCTAACATCTGGCTGCTACTGGGCAAAGAGGAGTTTCTCTGATTTGATGTGTATGAGCTACATGACACATAATGCTTCTTGGATATTTTAATTAAAGCATTGATTTTGTCTTTCTGAAACAGTTTTCAGAGGAGAAAAATAGAGGAAAGAAGAAAGGAAAGGTGCTGAGAAAGGTAAATATTTATACTTGCACGTGTGATGAACATCTCTGAAAATTTAATCTGTGGAAAAAGATCTATATACCTTAAATGAAAAAGAGAGGTAAAAACTACCCCACAGATTCTGTCTATAAAACTATTTGATGGGATATTTCAGGCTTTTATATCTTGTCCTGTACCTTGTTTTTAACTTCCTTTTAAATGTTTTTATCTTTGGAATAAAGTGTATAATTTTTAAGTTGTACAAGAAGCTACATTTGGGAGCTGGGATTTTGAAGTTAGGTGAAAAAGACAATCTGTAACCTAAGTAAAATATCTACACAAATCAGCAAAAGACATGAGTATTTTTACCTCCCAGTCTATCCTGATGAAAATTTTATTTATTCCTTATCCTGCTGTTAAATCTCAATTATGTAATAAAACAATTATCACTAAGACCCTGAATTTTTTCTTAACTCTAACTCTACTTTCTTGACTTTTTTTTTGGCAAGACATGAACCAAATAAAACTACAGTAAGACATGAACCAAATAAAACTACAGTAAGAAAAATACAGTCTGTCTGATTTATTGTTATAAGAAGACTCTTCTTCACCTGCTGTAAGACTTATCCCTGCAGCACTTGGGAACAATATTAAATGTTGCTTGCAGATACAATTCATTTTTGCTCTGTCTGGTACTTTCTTTATGCAGAAATCAGTAAAATTTTATTTCAGCCAAATTCTATTTAATAATATTAATAAATATAAAATCATATTAATGTTAGAAAGTCAGCTAAACCTGTTCCTTATGATGCAATAATTTGTACAATACAGTATGATTTTACATTGTGAAAAGATCTGATCTTGTGCAGTGAGGCACCAACCCATCTTTCTGGGGTGGAAACAGAATGAAGCTACAAAGAAATTTGCAGTTTCTGATGGCTGATATTACATGTGGACCATTGTATGTAATTGAATCTAAATATTCAAAGGCTGGTTTGGCAGTCTCAATCCATTGTCTTAATGCTTTCTATCTCCTTTTCAGAAAATAAAAGCAGAGAAAACCAAAAAGTCTTCATATCTACAAATGGATGGAATTTTGTCTTGTTACCAGTCTGCCCAGCTGCCTGTTGCAGCTGTCAGAAACTTAACTGGACATTAAAAATAACTTCATTTACTCATGGAAGCTCATGAAGGCAGTTAATATTTTAATGTGAAGAAAAGAAGCCCACTAACTGTACTTTATATTACCTTGTAAAAAAGCGGGAAATAAAGAACTGCTTTAACAATTTTAAAAAAATCTTACTGATGGAATTGTTATTACTGATAATAACATACTGCACAGTTATTGATAGAATGATAAGAAAAGTTTAAGTCACTTCTCCCAGTGTGTTATCTTTCCCCAAGCACACTCAGTTGTAACTAGTTTCTGATCTATATGGTACCCCTTAAGGACCAAAGAGTGCCAGGCAGCTTCACCAGGCTGTGAAATCTCATTTGTATGAAATACAGCTGAAGAGGATGTGCTCTTCAGCCTACTCATAGGAACCATAGAAATTTTTCTTACTGGTTGTATTCACTTACAAAGCTCAGGAAAGTTTTCAGAAAACTTAGAATGGAAGAAAGGATTCCTTCCATGTGGAAGGAATGGGACAGGTTAAGTTTTAGAAAGGGAAACAACTTTCCTACCTTGAAAGAATTATCTATATAGTTCATCTGCTGCTTGTTAAGATCAGAGAAAATTAAACTTTCTTGATTATAAACATGACCTGCTCTATCATGTAAAATCTTATAAAGCACATGAGAAATTATTTAGTGATGTTCTAACTAGCACAAGAAAAATCAGGGACTGCTCAAACACTGGTAAAGAAAGTTGCACTCTAATACTTGGAATTGCCCCTGGATGCTGTTTAATTTGCTACTGTAGGCTAAATGCGAGGTATTTTTTCTCCACAAAATCTTAATAGAGGAAGCCTCTGTATAAGACAATTCATTCTATTGAGTTATTGAGAGACGAAAAAAATATCCTGGTTAAAATGAAGGAAAAAAAGAAAAAAAAAGAAAAATGAAGGAAGAAGACTGTGTTTTCAACACTCACTCCTCCCTCCTACCCCAGTGTGGGCAGGAACATTGTGAATTAGGATAGGTTTGTCAAAACCCAATCCAATGTGAATCCATGTACAAGATCTTATCAGGAAACACTAAAGACAGCAGAAACTATGTTGGACTGAAGCACTTAAAAAGTGCTACCCTGAGTAGTCTTGCAAACCTTATTTTATATGCAAAGGAAAAGAAAATTAAATTGGGAATACTTCAGTAAAGGATTCTGCACATAAACTATCCAAAATCTAGTTACTCTTGACTGTGATTTCTTTTTTCCTCCTTGATGCAAAATTGTCCCTTCATTGTAAATTGTTTTTGTAACAGGTGAATCAAGCTGTGCTGCCTGAAATCTGTGAAATTCAAAATAGTTTGTTGGGGGTTGGACAGGAAAAGATTTCATACAAAGGTGAAGACTTAAGAAACACAGAATAACTGCTCATCAGCGTCCAGTAACCAAGGAGCAGATGTTTAGCAATCAACATGGACTAATTGTGCCACTTGAGAAGGGCAGGTGCTGACCATCAACTGCCTTGTGACTGGCAAGCATTGCAGCTAATTTATTGAAGTCAGAATCCTGGCCTTGAAACGTGATGGAGGTAGTCAGTGAATAGATAGAAAAAACCCTCAAAAATCTCTAAAAACAACACAGCAATACAGATTTTTTTTTCTTTTTTCTTTTTTTTCCTGTTTAATTTTTTTTTTTCTGTTTACTTTCTTTTTCTTTCTTCTCTTAATATAGAATGGAGAAAAGTATTATTAAAACCAGTGAAGCAGACTTGGTCTCTCTTAAAAGCAACTGAATGATCAGCATGTTGTTTTGATTGCTGTAAATTAATCTGTCATAAAAGGTACTACTGATGATGGCAACAAATTTCAACTTTTTTTCAAGTACTAATGCCAGTGATGTCTTCCTTATGAATAAATATTTCCTAAAAAATTCTCGATTGCAAAAGGGCTAATATTTCTTCTAAGTGTTATGTGGTATAGCCTTTTTATCATTTCAACAAAGTTGGAGAAAGAAATTATAAGTAGCATTACATAGCATTGTGTTGTGCATTTTTAGAGAGATGATACTGAGGGGTGTTCTGCAGCAACAAGCAGAACATCACAAAGCCCACAGTTCTTTACACTTGCATAAGACAGTGAAAGCTGATTAAATCAAAGCAAAAACCAAACTACAACAGTTAATGAAACAGAAAAATATTGCATTGTATTCTACCTTTTTTTGTCAGAACATATTGCCTGTACTATCACGTACATGACAGACATTTTCAAGATTACTGTACATATTATGGAGCACACACATACATGTTCAATCCAATTCTCAGTTCAAAAGGAGGAGAAATATTTTAATGACTCACAAAGTGAGTACAGTATCTGGTACACAGTGTGGACATTTAACCTGAAATTTTGACCCAGGCTACTACCAGGAACCTCAGGGACACAAAGCAAAATCTGTGTCCAGGGTTTGTTCCTTAAAACCTCTGAGATAGTCCCAGTAAATATGGCAAGTGGACATTTTGTTATTCTTAGATTTTGGTTGTTAATTTGTTTTAAATTAAAAAAAAAAATAAAAAAAAAATCTGTGTTTTCTACATCACTTATATTTTTAAGGAGGCAAAATTTTTACTTGATAAATATTTGGAGACAAGCATCACTTCATTAGGCCTGATTTGATTTTATATCACTTTGACATTTGTGCTTCAAATATCTTGCTATTCAGAGCCTCATGGTATTTGTGAAAACCCATTATCTTTCCCTTTGGCTGCTATTAATCAATACAGAACAGTTTATTCAAAACCATTCAGAAAGCCCCAGGGATTCAGGACTAGAGAAATCCTAGCAGGAGAGCATCTGCCTGGAATGTATCCTGATCCTCTCAAGGTTAGTTTTACTAACTGGTTACACCTGATTCTCTCTACCACAGCTACCCATGTACCCAGGGATACACAGGTTTCATGAATGTAGGAATGGTAATTCATACCCACTTACATCTCTGACTTTGTAGTTACCCATGAGCCAAAGACTGTGATTTTTGAAAGAGTAGCTCTAGTGCTATAAACAGCAGGCTGTAAATCAGATATAAAAATGAGATCTCAGATTTCTCAGAAAAAAAAAGGATTAATCCCATGGAAGATGATATTGATGTCTATCCAATTGGTCATCTTCCCAAGAACGCTTCCAAATTGGGCAAGTGCATCAAACCAAACACTGAAGTGAAAAGTACAAGATGTAACTGGTCACTTTCCTGAGACTCCATACAGTCTAGTCTGTATCCTGTGTAAGGTTCAGTTCTCCTTTTTTTCTGTGCTTTGTGGTTATCTTGCCTTGTTAATAAACAGTTTTATTTTTTTTCACTTTCATCCTCCAGTATACATTTCTCTCATTGGCAGAAGAAAAGGGAGTTGCCTTTCCCCTTAGAGGAAATGCACAATCCAGGGCTTTTTGTCTCCTGAAATTTGTCTCAAAATCCAATGGTTTCCCCGCACAGGGAAAAAAGAGAATGAGTCTCTTTTTTTCTCGAGTACTAATCCCACCTCTGAGTGTCCTCCTTACCTTCACCTTAGTCTCCACATGCCTCAGTAACTGAAAATTCAGCAGGATTTCTGTTCTTTGCAGCAGGAGAATCTTTTCACCACTGTAGCTGCTCTAAAAGCTTTTGTAAAATGTGTTTTCTAGTTTGTATTGGAATAATTTCTCTGGTAAAAAAATAGTTTCTTTGTTTACTGAGACTCAAAAAATTCCTCCACCCATTCCCAAGAGGAAAATTTTACATGGCTTTGTGTTTGTAATTGTATTTTTTATAAATAGCTCAGTTCATTGCCAACTGCTTACCCTTCTGTTATTCACTGCCAATGTTTGAATTTTTATGTGATTTGGCTCTATTACCAATTGTTTTCAGATACTTTTTTAAAAGCACAGATTTTGCCATACAGTCACTTCATGAAGATTCCTTTTGAGAGTGATGGTAATTTTTTCCTGCTCCTATCCCCTTATTATCCTGCAGGGGTGCACAGGCAGCATCACTCTGCAGTGCGGCTGAGAGGAATTGTACAGAACCACACACACTAAAACAAATTCATGTGTTTAAATCTTTGGAAGATTAGTGCTAAATAAAGAAACTGACCCTATTAACATGTCATTATCTGCAATGTATTATCAAGCAACCCATGGAGATGTTACCAGTTTGAGTTTTCTCCCTTCCTCACAGGTACTGCATAGAAAGGAGTAAAGGTGGGTACTGAAGAAGGATGCCAGTGCAGACAGTAGAGGGTCTTTAGGGAAGGCTGTTTGGTACAGTGAAAGGTGTGAAATAAGTGTCATATACAAAATGCATCTGATTTTTAAGGAAAAGGCCTTAAATATCACATCATTTAATTCACTGCCATTTTGGTTGCTTATTAATCAGCATTTTCTCAACTTTTGCACAACAATTTTACACTGAGTAGTGCCTTCTTGGCAGAGGTCAGCTAACTGGTCCCAAAAGAGGGAGAGGGCTTTTGACATTTTACTAAAGCCCCGCTGCTTATTGAGTACAGGAATTAAAAAAAGCTGCCTGGAAAATGAAAAGGTGTTTTCCATAATAGTTACCTTTAACCACAGAGAAAGGATATGTTGTTGTGCCATGATCTTGATATTTTTCCAGCACTGAACTTTGGCCCGGGTGGTGTCCTGCTCAAGCTGTGCACTCCTTGGTGCTCCCCAGCTGCTGAGTTTGTAAATGACATATTTCCACTCTGAGTTTAGGTGGTCTGAGGAATACAGTGCAGTTTGACAAAGCAAGCTGTCATTTCTCTTGAAGTTAATAATGCTGTGGGTTTTGAGCACTGCATATGTAGATTTGGGCTGCTCCTAACCTTTTTACCTGTCCTGGCAGTATTGTTAAAATCTAAATAAGGATTATTTAACAGATCTGGGGATTATTGTAAAGATTTGATATAAGATTTTAATTCTATCATAAAGATTAAGCCTACAGAGTAGTTGTTTTTACTCTTTTTTCCTTATAGATCTTTATTGCATTGAGCAAAAGGGATGAGTGTCATAATCCCTGTTACAGAGACCAGTCAGAGCAATGCATATTACATAAGCCAATTTCTTTTGGCTGGACTAATTTCCTAAATTACCAAGTATATAAAATGCTAAACAAAATTACATACTTTTAATGAGAATACTTATTCTTTTGAGCTATACTCAGTAGATTAGCTTTCACTTTGTGGAGATTTGCTCTCAGTAAGGAATGTTGTCACCTGTGTCTATTAATTTTATGAATTTATGTTTTCAATTTATTCTTGGTTAACAAGTTTTATACTAAATATTTTCACTTTAAAAATCAAAGAAATTCTTTCCCTTGGCAGCAACAAGCCCTAAACTCTTTGTGAAATTATATGCTTTTCATTCACTCATTTTCATCCAGCTCAGTGATCTGGAAAATATTTGAGGAAGAAAAATTGCCTGGATTTTTTTTTTATTTTGTTTTTTTTCTTTTGGTATGACTGGTTGCACTAGTATTATTTGATGGAATACATGAAGAATAGGATTTAGCTCTCAGAAATGGTAATCTTTAGCAGTCTGCTTGTGGCGTACAGAGCAACACTTGACCCTAACTGTCCCCGTTTATGACTGGTACTGACCATAAAGTTAGTCTGGTAAAATGTAACACGAAAATCAAGGTAACTGATGGCTTGATTGTCAGTTCCAAGCATTCGTGGATGCTGGGATTCTGGAATAAAAACAATGTTGTTAATTGTGCAGTAATCATAAAACCGTGAAGTCAGCAAACACATATTGTGTATTTAAGAGACACCTGCATTATGGAATGAAATGAGAACATAAATTCACACTTTATTCAGAATTAGGATGAAAACCTAAAGGGTGAACTAACACAAGGTCAGTAGATTTTAAAAGAGTCTCTTTCCTAATTTTATGATTCTTGAAATATTACAAAAAATATTGAAAATTTATCCAGCTATATATAAAGCTTTTTTTTTAAAAAAAATGCCTCGGCTGGGACCAAGACAGAAGTTTTAATTTTCTCTGTTTAAGACTTATCTCTAGGAAAAGACTCCTGTGCTGCACATTGCTACTATCAGCACCAATGGCCCATCAGGGGAGTGCACCTTCCAGGTTCCAGGTGGAATTTCTGTCTTTGTTGCAGATTTTGTTGTCTGCTGTGATTCTTACCATAAGAAGTGTTTATACAGTAAGTACTAGTGTCAGTACATATTTTACTGAAATCTTTTAATTTGCAAGACCATTCTGTTGTGCAAGGTGGGCCAAAATAGAAGTAGCAACCTCATTTTTAAATTAAGACTTCAAAGATTTTCATTAGACCTGTTTTGCCTCTTATTTCCTTAGAATGCAGTTTATATTTTGTTTATACAGCTGTATTAAAGCTGTGCACTGAAATAGCTGACTGTGTGCAAAATGTAATAGATTTTATGTGATGCTATGTGCCTTTGTGTAACTTTCTACAGTTTGGATGACTGTTGAAGTGTGACTATGTTAGTAAGTTAGAATGATTTCCATATGTTTTGTTTACTTTTACCAGGAAACCATTTAGCTGTTTTTAGCAATATATATTTTATAAATATATTGCCATGAGCCTCATGTAAAAAGACTAAAATTCTTTCTACTTCTTTCCATGTATTAAGGAAAGATTTTCTTCCTAGGAAAGGTTACTTTCATTAGCCTCCTAAAGTCAATAAAAAAAACATTTTGGGGTTGACAAACCATTAGTGGAAAGAGCAACCAAAACTCTGCACTGTTAAATATTGTGTTTAATAAAGTAAATTAAAATTAGGCCATCCATGTCCATGATTTTGTGCCACTATTTGGTCACTTGAGCATGCATACACTTTTGTGTCCTGAATTCTTCTCCTGTTTATAGAAATGCCCATTTACCAGAGAAGAAAATTGTATATTAGGGATATGTGCAGAAAGAACATCAGGTTCTTTTTAATTTGTAGTCAGCTGCTCATGGAGAGGCATTCAAAAGGCAATGCTTTGCTTTTACGTAGTTAGCATACTACTTTCATTCATGGAGATACTTTATTTTTGGAAAAAAAATGGGTACTTGAATTCAAATGCACATAGTGAGTCATCCAGCAGTTAAGTGATGAGTATGTAAACTTAAAACAGGGAAAACTGATGTACATGCAACTATGGCTGAAGACTATAATCAGTTACAACTGAGTGAATATAAATTCAAGACAAATCCTGCCACTTGGGCAGAATCTGGCTAAAGTACAGGCATGCTTACCTCATTTGTCAATGATTTTGACTTTTAATTAGAGGACTTGAGGCTCTTGTACTGCTGAAAACAACAAAAATAGTTTAGTAGGATTCAGACCTTCAGTTATTTAGATCCTGGGGTTAGGAAAATAATTCTGTACCCATAATTTGCATGATTATTGCAGTATCACTTGTTTCTGAAGAGCCTGATGTCCTTATTGTGCAGTGCTAGTATTGTTTCAGCAACAGGTCATTTTTATAAGTAGTTCTGTAAAACAAAAGAAGAGGTTCTGGTGTTGGATTGCATAGAACTTCAGACATGCTTAAGTTATGAATGTCATGGATACTGTCTGTGTGTAGGCATAGACACATGGCAAATTTAAAGGAGGGTCTCTGGAACAGAAAAAAAAAGAAAAATGGGGTTCCATTGAATCAGTTGAATGAGTCGTGCGATAAGAGTTGAAATTCTTTGACAGCATATAAAAAATTTGGGTGTTTTAGAACCTTTTAATTTTGGGCACTTTCACTTTTTAGAAAATCAACAACATTTAGAGACCTTTTCCTTCAATTTTAAAATTTAACATTTTCTGCTGCTTCAGAAAG
The DNA here is from genome assembly GCF_971803275.1 of Cyanistes caeruleus. Classification (NCBI taxonomy): domain Eukaryota; kingdom Metazoa; phylum Chordata; class Aves; order Passeriformes; family Paridae; genus Cyanistes; species Cyanistes caeruleus. The sequence goes on from NC_141732.1 coordinate 23,681,293, forward strand.
TACCTTTGCAATAATCAGTTACTCTCAAAAAATACTGCATCACAATCACACCACAGTAATTATCACTACTGTGCTTCACTTGCAAGTCTTTTTATTCCATTCATAGAGTTCATACATTTAGATGCAGGTCAGTTTCTGTAGTGTACTTCACCATCAATTACACAAAAAAATTTACTACCTCATTTCCCATTTAACCACTTCACAATCAAGAATCAGAATTTGATGCATCTTTCACATCATTCTCTCAATTGCATGAACAAAGATTTATATCTATCCTAACTGGAAGATGAGCTCTCTGGTTACATTCCAGACTAGCTCTAAGTTGCAGTTTTGTTTTCTTGAGCTACGTCAACATCTTGAAAGCACAACTTCTTGTTAAAGAGTAGAAAATCTGCAGATGATAAATTATGGAGTTAAAAGAGATTCCTAGAAAACACTTAGAGATTTAAAGGTCATATAACTGTTATTTATTTTCTTGTTTGAACCAGGACAGGAGTCCAATAGGAAGATTAGGTAATGAAAATTTCAACACATCTTTCATTGGAAACAATAACCAAACTCATAAAGAAAGGAAGCATTTTAAACTGTTCACACATACAGATTTATACCAATACTCCTCAGTGACTATCACACTGTAGTTTTGGCTGAAGTGGTTCTACTTCGTGTGCAACCTAAACATAAGAATATTTTTTCTTTAAGTTATTTCCCAATGCAAATGTCCAATTGGAAGAAAAAAGGCCTAGTAAAGGTAGCACTTAACATTTACTCTTCATTGAGAGTTTCTGGATGCCAAAACTATTATCACATTTCAGTCACGAAACCCAACAATAAGTAATGAATGTACCATTTTCCTATGCCTGATGAATTGGGGTTTCTTTCCTGGTACTATGGATGCTGTAGTTTATCGTAATACCATGGCACCTCAGCTATAAATTCCTGAGTCCCATATTCCTCAGTAATATTCATGCATCTTTAGTGTGAAGAACACAGATTGCTCCAAAACCTCAGGTCTCTTCACTGAGCATAGACTAGACTATGTTCTAGTTAAAACTAGACTTTCAGCTTTGTGAGCAGGCATAGGTCAAAACAAGCACGAGCACTTCTCCCATTTAAGTCATACATACACAGGCCAGCCTATTAAATGGAAGAAATCTAAGGTGATGCTAATCTTGTAATACTTTATTCTTTTTATACATCAGTATTTCAATCACAATTTGAAAGCTCTCTGGAGGGAAGTAAGAGGCAGAATCTAGTGATAAGAAAAGTGCCTTTTGCACAGCATTTGAGATGATTAAAAGCTGTTGAAAGCTTTTCTAGTCAATTTCATTGCACAAATTTATGAGGAATCAGGGCTTGTTTCTGAACTGAGATTCAGATTGGCCCCTGTAGAGTATTACAGCAGAACAGTAAACTCAGTCAAGGTGAAAATCTAGCAAAAGGCAAACAAATTTACCAGGAAAGCACGAATAAATACAGAAGATGAAGCCCAGGCTGTTGTGCAGCAAAGAGTTCCTTTCCTCTCCTTACATAAGATTATTTTGACTCAAACAGACACAACAGTTTGACTCTCTGAGTCTCTTGGTGTCTCTACATATTTTATGAGATTTCATAGCCAGGAAAAATGGAGGTTTTGTACTTGTCCATGCTAAAAGAAAAAAAGAAGTAGCACTGATGTTTTTGTTGAACTCATATGAGAGAGAAATATTATAAATTTGAAGCATAAGATACAAGCTCATAGAGAACTTCCTTTTACAATTAGAATTTACATTTAATCTCCTAGCTTCACAGATTCACCTGATTCCTCTCTCAGTTTTATTGTCTTTACAACCAAGAAATACCTTTGACCCCACATACCCCTGGTGTGTTTACTAAATACATCAGTAAGAGGGGAATCTGCTGTCGTTACATTAATTTGCATAATTAGAAGTTAAAAAAATATTAATTTTTAATTCATTACATCTTGTAAGAACTGTCACACACTAGAAAAAAGGGCATGACTTAAAAAAATCTGCAGAAAAGAGCCTTATTCCAGGATTGGATCCATTTTCTCAGTGTCACTGAAACATCTCTCTGCTTTAGTTCCTAGAAGGAATTTTGACATGCTGGTTGCACATTAGATATCCTTTTCAGATTGTACCAGTGAAATTTCTCTTATGCCCAGCCATGTCATCTGTTCTCACCATACGATGTTATCTCCAAGTCCTCTCTTACTAGAAGTCTGTATTGCTGTGTTTCTTTGACACTGCTTCTCTCTTGTTTCTCGCTCAGGCTGAAGTTACAGTATAAAGTTTTCTTCCCAAATGAATTTTCTTTGGAAGTTAAAAACCAAGGTGGAACAGTCCTGGATATCCTCTATAATCTCCTAATTACTCAAAAACACTTATTTATTTTTGTTGTTGTGGCTGGCCTTTTTTTTCAGAGCGAGGACTGTATGTGTATCGTGTTTTGTTGCTTTGGGGTTTTGTTTTGTTTTGATTTGGTTTGGGTTTTTTTTTTTTTGTTGTTTTCTTGTGTTTTGTCTTGGGTTTTTTTGTGTATTTCTTTTTTTTGGGGGGGGGGGAGGAGGTTGTTGTTGTTTCGTTTTGGTTTGGTTTGGTTTCCTTTTGTTTCCTTTTGTTTAATAACATCCCCTATAATATGATGTGAAGCTTTATTCTAGATATAATGGGAGAATAAATTGAATAAGATTTGAGCTTATTTTACATTAACCTTTGGAAGAATTGATTCCTCTTAATATTTTGCAATATTATTTATAATTTGCAAAACTTGATACCGAAAGAAATATGTTTTTGCATTTTCTTTTGTAGGTTTCTGCATCACTATTTATTTTTGCATTCAAAAGCCATTTGGATTTTTTCCTTCCTGGTACTCTTTGAAAAGATGAAGATTTAAGGAAATGATCCATAAAAGTGCATTTGCTACTAACCACCCCCACCCAAAACCAACCAAACAAAACCCCCAGAGAGATTAAAAAAAGCAGTTTTTAAAAGAGTGATGGTATGTGTGTATTTGATTAAACAGATGGTGCATGCCCTCTGAGTAACCTCCGAGCCTGATAAATCTCCCCACTATGCACACAATTTCTTCATCAGGATATCAGAGTTGTGTGGGAGTGAAGGGGATTCATTTCATTTGTAGTGGCCAACTTATTTTGGGTGTCATGGAGTATCTAAGCAGTTATACCAAAAGGTTGGGGTTAAATTTCAGGGAGATATAGCTCTCAGAAGTTTTCCTCTTGCTTTTCATCATGTTTCTATCAATGTTTTTAAAGGATAGCCACCCTTTAAATATAATGTACTGGAAGAAGTCTAGCAAATAGCTATACAAAATTCTTGAGTTAAATATGAATATCCTAGTTTCCGAACCTTCATTTCCATGCTGTGCTGGACAATTTTGCTTTTATTTCAAATAACACTTCCATTTTCTATAGTAAAGCTTGTCAACAAAATTTTAATTTGGGTTTCTAGCACAGAAAAACTTTTCATTAGAATTGCTAAGGCAGAAATTTCTGGGCAAAGAAGGATCAAAATTTTTTTAAGAACATTTCTGCGTTCACCTATGAAACTCTCCCTTGCAGTGTTTGTGTGTTTTAATGCATAAAAAAAGTTGCCACATGAGACTGACTGAAAGAAGATATCTCCATAAAATTATCTGTGTACAAAAATTCTCTTCCTTAGAGGAAATTTCAGTTGAAGGTCCTGAATTTCTTCCAAGTGAAGAGGTGTCATTTTCCCAACAGCTAATAAGTTGTTTGGTTTTCAGACCAGACTTCACAAGTACTTTTCCTCCATCTCCTTCAGGTTTTGGCATGACAGTGCTCTGGCTGAAGTCTTTCAAATGTTCTAAACCATCTGGTGTTATAGATGTACAAATACAAACTGATACCAACTGATGCTGTTCCAGTTTTTGACAGAGCGCTAGAGCCATTGAGCAAATTACAGTTGCTGAGACTGAGGATAAGACAAAGCAGAGGAGAAGAAGGATGACCACTGTAATAAGGTAGGACAGATTAGAAGAGGTCTTGCTATCAAAGACAAGTATTAAACCCTCAGTTAGAGCTGGGTTTTGTCCAATGAGCCCCAGTATGTTGGACAAAACCAGAAAAGCCTGAACAAGTCCAGAAAAGTCTCTCCCCATATAACTCCACAGTCTTGCTGTGCATGTATTCACTTATTCCTGGGAGTGTTAAGAATTTCACTGGTGATGTTTCTCATGATACAAAGAAGTACATTTAACTACTCTGCATACAAAGTCTTCTGAGGCATCATTTAGCAGAACAGGATTACTGCTGCAATCAATAGTTGAATTATGAAGGAAAATCCATTTAGAAGGACATAAAGTTAAGATTTCTGCTTTCCTGTGCAATGTGCATAGAAAATAAGGACCATCCACAGTGAATGAATGTAGCAATGATTCTGCTGAAGTTAACAAAAATTTCCCAGGCCTTCTTGTCAGTGTCTTCCTCCTTTCCTCAGAAAACAGAAGTATATTCTAATTTGCTTTGCACAATTTCCAACATCTGGGTTGTATGCATGAAAATGTTTTTTGGAGACTAATAGGTTAATTATCTTATCACTGTGCTTTCCCTTACCTAATTCTACTGTTATTTTCAGACCTCCTCAAAGAAATAATTACGTGCCTATTCTTAAATGCCTTGTCTCTGATATTTTTAGGTTTAAAAAAGTAGTAATGGTAGCAAATCCTAGCTAGACTCTGTTATTTCAGTAAATTAGAAGTCAGTTTCCTTTAGTCGTATTTTAATGGAAATAGTGATTTAGAATTACAGTATGGTGAACACCTGAGAACTTCATTCTTGTGAACTACATGGAGGTTCGTACTAAAACATCAACAAGAATCATAAAGAAACATTATTTTTTTTTATATTTAAGAATTTTTCTGGAAATAAAATTAACCATGTATTTCTTCTCAGCAATAAAAACTAAATGGGACCAAGGCCAAAGTTTAAAACTGTATATATTTTAGTTTATTTAAAAATACATCTGTGGTTCATAATCCCAATAGGGTGTACTTTGGGTTTGTTTTTTTTTTAAAATGACTATTCTGTCATCATTACCAAAGAATCCAACTGATAGGTGATTATTTATTTTCTAAACCATATTTCAGTCTCTACCTTTAACCCTTCCCAGACAACAGAGATTATATATTACGGATCTGATTCCCACATGAGGTTTTGAATATGCATGCAACAACTTTGCTTTTATCAGGAAAAAACAGCATATTTTTCAAAGTACAAGTCATTCAGTTTAGTTGACTTAGGCTATTGTTAATAGACTGACAAATAACAAAAAAGATGAAGTAAAAACTATACTTCAATGCTCTTCAATACTTGAATTTCTCTTTTTCTTTCCTTAGAAATATTGCACTAAGGTTAGTATTTTAGGTTCAATGGGTCAAATTTTATTCAGAGGAACAAAGTAGAAAGAAACAAAAGAAACAAAAACCAAAAAATCCTCCCCAAAGCTCCTCCCCCCCCCAAATAGTCAAAAAGAATAGAGTACTTTATAAGCACATAAATCTCAATGAAAATAAAAATGCTTGACATTCCTCAAGTAGCTTAATTGTGTATTATCAAAAGGACTGTGGTGTTTAAAACAGCAGGAACTGCTGTAGAACATTACTTAGGTACAATACTGCAGTGAAATGATGAAGGGCAAGAATTAAACTAGAACGTTAACAAGTTCTGTTTAAAATATCTTGCATGAAAACTATAATGACTGGAAGTGAGCCAGGAAATGTCAGCACTATATAATTGCTTAATCTCTGATCAGATTCAAGAGGGATCAAAGTCAAAACCATGGGTCAACATACACCACTAGATACAGAAAAAGTGATATTAATGTGATCCCTCTATTTAACACTTTAGTTGCTTATACATGCCCAAAGCTTCTTATTAAAAAATCCCAAGTCAATCTAAACTTACTGAGATGCTCTTTATGGCGAAAGAAGATAACTATTGTGCAGGTATCTGAAAATGATGGAGGGTAGGTGGTCTGTCATTCTTTAAGGAATGGGTGGTGATGGTGATACACAGCCACATGGGCACTGAAGAAGGTATAGTAGACTGTCATTACCCAAAAATAATAGGACCAGAAACCAGATTCCCCATTCTACTCTCTCCTAAATGTAGTCAAATTTCATCTTCCCTCTAGAAGAAGGACTGATGATTCTTATGTTTCTGTCTACTCAGTCTGACTTATGAATGAAATACTTTTCTTCAGGTTATTTCACAGAGGTAGTAAGGGTAATTTGGAGCAGGGGCTTCAACCTGCACAGGTTCAGGAGGACATCTAACTCAGAGCTTTGCACTACATGGTTGCTATGACTACCACAGTGGTTTTTTGGGTTAGGCAGGATTCATCACAAATAGCTGAAGAAGCCTAAATTCTCCTGCATATAATGGAAGCTCAAAACAGCTAACTTCAGTCCTTCCAAACTTTCTTAAGCCCTGATAAGAATTCACTGTGAGATCACACGAAAATGAGGATATAGAGGAGAAAGTGATGGATTGAGTAAAGTGCCCAGGAACAGAGCAGAACAGAGCATCTTTCCTCTTCAGGGATGTGTACACTGTTGTCTGAGAGTCAATGCATATGATTGTGTTAGAAATAAAAGATAATAGCCAGACTTTTTTCATCAATCTAATTTTTGGTGAGTTTGCATTTAAATTAGATTGATAACTTACATGCAGTGTAAGACTGAGTTCTTTCATGTTCTTGATTGGTATGTAGTGCTGATACAGCAGCTTGTATACTGATATTTTGCCCCATGGAATATGGTTGCAAAATCTTTGAGCAAATGAACATTTTGATACTTGATGAAACTATCCCATAAATTACCTTCATTGTCTTTGATGAAGTAAATAACCTAGGGAGTCTAATCTACGATTTTTATGTCTGTTCCTTGAAATTTTTTGCCACTTGTGAATGATAACCGTTTTGTCTTCAAGAAATAAGCAAGCACTCTGACATTATAAGGATGGTGCACCATGTCTTCAGTCATTCACTGAATTTGATATTTTCCTTCAGTTTGCAAGTTGGTTGTCCAAAGATTGTGACTGTTACTTATTGACTCATGTTGTTTAGTGAATAAGACACCTAAGAGATAAATGCAAAAGTTCTTCCTGTGGCACCACAGCCACATATTTTCTTTAAGATTCTCATGCTGAAGATTTTTTTATAAGTAAATCATCAGTAAGCAGATCATTTGGAAATTAATATTTCTGATGCATTTTATCAGTATTAATGCATCAGTGTTTCCTGATGTCAAGGAAATACTGTAAAATTTTGAAAAGGTATATCAGGAGAAGTGAATTTAAATGTCAAGGTTATAATTCTTTTAATATTGCACATAGTAAATAATTTCTGCAAGTCGTCCTTGCCTATAAAAGCTTTTGTTTTGATTTTCATAGAAAACTGATATTTGTTACATGTTTTTGAGACAGAATATCTGTTTGAGGAAATTGTAGAATACTGGGGAACTGTATGAAAAACTGTGGGATATTTTCCAAGATCATAATCAGACAAAACTTCCAAAGACACAACCTCCTGAGGCAGTTGCCTGGTCTAAACTGAAAGGAACTGACACAAAGGGGAAAAAATTCCAGTAAGTCTGAGAATTTCCTGAGGAATGTACTTGTTGTTTGTACGTAGCTTCTGTGTCATATTGTTTGTTGTTTCATGGCTGAACTATCTTCCTGTGAAAGAAAAAGCATTTTCAAAAAATCTGGATTTAAAACAAAAGTACAGGCAATGAATCCAGACAAGCCTGATCTTACAAACAAGCTTCCTGTAGCAGGAGCTTTCTGTTTCCATCTTTCATTTCCCTCCTTTTTGTGATACAAAAAGAAGAGAAATATTATCTGCAAACTGATAATAAGTTACGGTGAGAAGATGGTGTGTGTTCCATTGCGCAGTTTTGAAAAGCATTCTCTGAGGTAATATAGGCTAGAAAGATTTTTGAAATACAGAAGTCACACAAACTTTAGAACAGAGTTTCATTATTCGAATGTCAGGACCTGTATCATGAAAGGTCTTCTGCAGAAAATTTTTCTTCTCACTGAGCAGAATATTTTTCTTTTCTCCTGTATTTTTGAGCAACCATTTACTTAATAAGGGAAGAGAAGTACTAGATGGTTCTATAAAATTGAAGAACCACACTGTTAACATGCTAAGCATAGCTTCAGCTTTTCAATGAAACGAGCTAATTAAAGGTGCAAAGCTCACCATATGACAGATGTTCAACTGTTTAGTGTGCTTGAACTTTTATTTCAGGTTAGTTTTTGTGTGATGAAACACACTATATTATGAAAGATTTAAAGCATTTTAAAAACATCCTTTCTCTCACTTCCAAGTAACTCAGGTATATGAAAATGAGGATGAACCAGAGGGGCATATTCATTAAGAAGATTTCTTTTTTTTGTGATGTTGATCCTAGCTTGCCTCAGCAAAGCACCAACAGTTACACATTGGCAGTTCCAAGAGTGCTTTCACTTTTCATTTAACTCAGGGCATGATTCTCCATGAATATATTAGAATAAGCAGTTAACTGGAAAGAGACTACAGATTTTGTTATCTACCAGATGATAGTCACCCAAAATAATGTAGATCCTCCCGAAAACGTAATAAAGCTTAGGTGACACAGTAGCGTATGTTTTATCTCCCCTGTACTTACTTCATGTACTCTGTTCAAGGAAGATGGAACGGGTGACAGTTTCCTGCCCCGAGAAAAGTATGTTCCCATTGTCTTTTAAGGGGATCTAGCTTTTCCCTAATATTACAAATAATAACAAGTTGTTCCGAAGTTAAGCTTTTTAAAAGTTCTTGTGGTTTAGAAAGAAAAAAAAAATTACTTTCGACCTAAATGCACAAGGGCATCTATCTTAAATACAGTTACCCTTGCCCAATTTACTTAACAATAAACTGGCTCAGTTCTATTCTCCCATGCTAGCTGCCAGCTTAATTTCCACTCCCTGTTTCTGATAGGACATGACCAGAGCCATTCTGAGTTCACAGAAAGATAATGATCACAGCCTCCATTAGGAAATTCCATCAAGTCTAAGGTAGATTGACCAAAGTAATGTGGTTTGATGGCTCTGTGGGCAGGCAGTCTGCGGGCAGGATTGCAACAGGAGAAACTTACTGAAGAGCTACTAAGAGAGATGAGAATTTATATGTGTAAAATAATGGCAGAGAAAATGACAGACTATTTTGAGTTTGGACTCAAACTGGTTTTATGGTGAAAAATCATGAGGGGATGCTGATAATACCCAGCTCATGGTTTTGATACTGATCGCTGTATCTACAGAAATATTTACTCTCCATTTTATAAATATTTGTCTTTATTATTTCTGTGTCTTTGAGTAATTTTGAAGAAACATTGACTATATTGAAAGATACAAAGTCATCTCCATTTACATTCTTTCTCATCTAAATATATTGAGCTAAGTGGAAAGATTATTTGATTTAATATAGTTATACAGGTCTGGAACAAAGGGTATTTAAATCGAAGTAACATGCCACTTAGTGCTGTGACTTTGAGACTGAGTTTATACATCTAGATTCTAGCCAGCTGCCTAAGCCATTTTCTTTCAATCCAAGTATCCCAATTTATAGTATTTCCTTGAATCAGGAAAGCATCTCTATATTGAAGAACAACTGAAGTTCAAAGTAGGAAGTCAAAATTAACAAGGTTCTTACTTTCTGTCAAAGGTAAAACCATGCACTACATCTGTAAGCTAAAAATAAAAAACCACAAAACCTCTTTCTGTTATGTAATATGGAAGTTAAGATCCTTGATATTGAGGATTTTGAATTAAAGTTGTATTCTTTCTACCAAATTAATATTCTCTTCTGTTAAGAAAAAGGTTCTAGAGCAATGTTTTAACTAGAGAAAAATATATCATAGACCATATAAAGATATGAACAATAGCTTTAATTTATCTAGCTATGCCGAAGTAAAAAAGTATGTTTGAGGGAAATAACTTAGAGGAACAGTTTTTACTTGAATTGATTTTTTTAGTTTCAAAAGTAGATAAAGAGTTTTCATTGAGTGTTTCAAATAACAGATATCATATAAAGGGAAATGGAGCTGAGGTTAGGAACTACTGTAGTGGAACACATGGGTCCAACAGCACCAACCATTCCTTAAGCTGGTACTTCGGATGTTTTGATAGAGTGGTAGAAATACATTAATGCATTTTTCTTTATACTTATCTCTGAATTTTTCAATGTTAAATAGTTAAATAAATATGGTTTAGATCAGACTGTCCAATCTGTAAATGTATTTAATAGTATACATTAATCATATATATATATATATATTAATTTATATCTTTATTATTGTTTATTATTTATCATTCCAATGTTTGTTTATGTCATCTATTCCAACATTCGCAACAAACGGTTTAATTGTGTTTATTGATCTTGGATCATTAAAAAAAAAGACATATTTTTAGAGCCAGGACTTAAAGAACTAAAGAGAACAAAAACTGACTTTTTCTTTAACGTGGATGAATACTTAAAAAGTCTGTTAACAAAAGTACGTGTTCTCCTGCTGGAAGTATTCAGTTGGTTATATATTTATAAGACGTTTATTAGCAGATAAAGTGCGCTCAGAAAGCTTTATCTTTTAGGAGCAGCACAATCCATTAGGGAGAGCTTCTGTAAGATATGGGCTGACATTGCATGTAGTGATAAGTACTTTTTTCCCTGTAAATATAGAAGCTACTTTACAAAAAAATATTTAACCCTCCCTCAATTACTAGTATTGTTTCTTATTTTATAAGAGCACAGCTATTAGGCAAAGAAAAGAAAATATGGATTCATATTGTCCTTCTAAATATATAATTTTCAGGCTCATTTCCTGAAGTTTATCCTCATAATATTTTAATTAATTGTATGTGTAGTTAAAATAATGTTTTTTTCTCTTTCTCTTCCACATTACCATAGTAATAACTCATGGAATAACGTGACAGTTTAATGGATGCTGAATATATTTAAGTATTGTACTAAAATACCTTCTTGTGAGTTATTTAGTGTTTCCTAGCTTGCTGGCACTGTTTCACTCTCCACATTGCTGACTTTCAAAATTGCCTGAATTAAATGGTGTTCAAGGAACAACATTAGCCTGTCAAATGACAGCACATGAAGTTGGAAAACAGCAGTAACAGATTTATGGAGAGACTAAACTTACCTACACAGCATGACTAATTTGAAGCTCAGCTAGCAGTGATGTGAGCAGCAGATGTGATCAATGTGTCCACTCTTCAGGCTTATACATGTAATTTTCACTGTTGTGAGAACTACAAATAAATCTCTACAGCACAGTAGAAGCCCTGTTATCTACCTGGCCAAAGAAACACACTGGTGATACCACTGCCCCAGCCCAAAAACTGCCTCATGGTAAAGTCAGGGAAAGCAACTCCCTTGAATATGTTGTCTCTTGTGTAGTTCATTCATAAATATTTCTCAGTAAACTTTCTTGGGCTATTTCTTTCCATGACTCTTCAGACTGGCTTGCCAGAAAGAACCAGGCTGGATTTCAGTATATTCTTTTGAATTGTTCTTATTCAATGATGGCTTGTGTTCTAACATGTATAGTTCTGGCTTTAACAAATGTTCTAGTTTGGATTAATTTTTGGCTTCAGTAGGAGCTTCAGGTCAACTCCCCTGACAACAGGGTCTTTAGAAACCAAATCGGGGTGTTCAGAATTTGCCATATAAATACACGACATTTTTGAAATTATGTGTTCAAGGGACGACTGTTTTTTTTCTAAGTATATCCTTTCTGCTTCTAAGTGTCTGAGAAGCAAATTAATTTTTTGGTAAAGTGATGCACATAAACTCATAAAATGTGTTTTTTCTTCAGATGTCATCCTGTACAGAAGTTATTTCCTCAAAGGTAGCCAGTTTTGAGGTGTTGAAAGTGAAGCAGCTAATGGTTTAATTTGTAATTGTGTTTCTTTATATTGCTGACAGAAGTATTTTACAAATGATTCAGTAGTCTCTGAATTCCACAGCTTCTATAAGACATTTATTAATGTATTTCAATTAATAGACAGTCTTCTTTGGGGCTGCTGGTGGTACATTATCTTTCAGAGATACACATGGGCTCAATTTCTAAATCTACTTCTAAGTCATAAACTTTTTTCAGATTTTGTGGGGAGGTTGATTTATGTGGAAAGGTGTTCAGAATAAGAAGAAAATGAATACATCATGATGATGATGACGATGATGATGATGATCATAGTGGTGATGCTGATGACAGCAAAATATTGTGCTGAGGAAGGAAGATGTTGCTACTCATGATATCGCTACCCAGTGCTCAGTTGATTGTCTGCCTGCTTTGGGGCTCTGCTTTTGGGGTGTGGGTACTGAGGGTCCTTGGTGGCTCCTTCTCCTGTCACCCTTGCTGCAGCTTCCAGCTATTCCTTCGGGTCAGCTCACATGACTTTAGTGGGAATAAATGCTTTTGAATGAGGTCTCAAGAGATGAAGACAAGGTCAGTCTTCATTAGCAGCACTATAACCCCAGATTTATACTTTTGTTGGACAAGATTTAAATATAACATAGCACATAGCTGCACTCGTCTCTGCAGTATTTCTCTGTGATAAATTGGCATTTAAGAAAACAAAGAGAAACACCTAAGGAAGTTAAAACTGCTGGAGGCTGATGGGAGTTTTTCTCTTGGCCAATAACTGGCCATTTCTGACAACTGACAGTAGTTTTGACCATTGAAAAGTGAGATCAACCTGTGAAACACCACCTTAAGACTTAAGTCTGGGATTTTCTTTGTCTCTTTGTTTCCTGGCTGTGAAAGGTAACAGAGCTTTAGCTGGCTTCCCATCCCCTGGCCAGGCCATGCGGCCCAGGCAGGGGCTGGGCTGGGCCTGCCGCGGCTCCCGGCCGGGAGATGGGGCCTGCGGGGCTTGCCCCGGGCTCGGGCCGGGCCAGGCCTCTCCCTGGCTCGGCTGCAGTTTTTTTGCTGTGACTGAATTCATCAGAGACTGCCGAGTAAAGAAAGAAAAAAAGCTCTTGACCTGTGGCAGGCTGAGACAGTGACCACACTCTGCAGAGCAGCCATGAAGAATCTTCCATCACAGACAACTCCAGCTGCTGCTCCAGCAGAGATCACAGAACCATCTACAAAGCCTGGGCAAGATTTTCACCTTTTCATTACCCAGATGAGACTTGCAGATTAATCTTTTTATCCAGAGAGAGGGGAAAAGAGAGAGTGATCAACAGGTAAAGACACAACATAAACTATCAAAGACAGTGAAGAAAGGAATTGAGCTTCAGATGGGGAGAGAAATAAGGAGATGCTTTAATAAGCTGAAATATTCTTTTGCTAAAACTATGGAGATGGACAATAGTGTTCTAAAAAATTCCTTTAATTCATGAAAGAGTATTTTTGGGGGAATAGAGTATTTAAAAGTGTGGATTTCAGCAAATGGTGAAGTAGTTGTGATCTTATGTGATGCTGGAACAGAAACAGAGAAGTGAGAGTTGTTGAAAATTTGTGGCTCTTAAGAGACAAAGAGAAAAATTCTGTTTCCAGAGAGGTTCACAGAGACAGATGAAGAGAACTTTTGCCTTTGAATAACTCATCCTTAAAATGACACTCCTTGACCCATGACCCAAAACACACCTCAGAGTGATGTGAAATGGGAGGAGAGAACTGATGACAGAGTTTTCCGGACAGCTGGCATCAGAAAAATAGAAAACCATAAGAAAATGGTTTTTTTGTGAAAAACTCCATAGATTAGCAGAAGCAAACTTCTTTTTCTCTACAAAGACTGATGAAGAGACTATAGCAAAGTTGGGACTGTTTTAACCACCAGGTTTTCTTGTTATCTCTATGTTGTCATGTGAATGAGAGAATGGTCGGGTAGTGGGGAAAAAGGAGTTCTAGAGTTTTATTCTGCTTTCTTATTCTTGTAGTTTTGTTGATAAACTTTATTTGTTCCTTTTAAGCCTGTTTTGCTCTTGTTCTAATCCATATCTCACAGCAATAAATAAGTAAGTTTTCTAGTGATTTTTTAGCTAATGCTTTAAAACCACAACATTCTATCTATGTTGTATTTGCTATGGACTTGTGGTTGAGTGTGGTTTGGGAAAAATCTAACTCCCACAACAATGCCATTGGAATTGTGCAGTAACTTCACAGGAGTGTAAAATCTCCTTTTGTAGGTTTTCACCTGACAGTTTCTATTCTGCCTAAACACTTGCTAAGAGCCCTGCCTTCAACATGTACTTCCTACCATATGTCATGGCCTTTGTGTTAGATTGATAGGTAGATAGATAGGTGGGTTGTAGCCATCACAAACATCAGGTTATCTGTTTACCAAAAGATATGTATACATTCTGGAATTTCACTTTGGTGTGAGGATGTCTTTCCTCATTATATATTAACATCCCAGCTGTGTTTAGTTGTTGAGCATAAAACCCAGCCAACAATCTATTCAATCATATTTATGCATAAAATATTTTTAAAATTAAAATTTTAATTTAATTTAGTTATTTTATGTGTTCATATCATACTAAATTGCTTAAATAATGTTTTCCCTAAGTGTGTGTTTAAACACCTGCTCGTGTTTAACTATATAATATATGAATAACTTTTTATTCTCAAAGGAAAGAATCAAGGTGCCTGTTCCGTTATAAATATCTAGAAAAAGAAATATTTGTCCTTGTGGATTTTCAGTGCTAGATGCTTAAATTTACATAGGTACAATAGAAAAGAAGTTTAACTATAAAGGAGTCTTTTTCCATTACTGAGGTTAAACTTCAGATTAGAAACAGGAAATGACTGAAAAAAATAATATGAGGAGAAGCTGGGGGAGGGGAGGGAAGGGGCTGGTAGGATAGGGGAGGGAAGGGATGCTGTAATTGTTAGACTACCTAGCTGTTCAAAATATCTCACCATTTTCAACCAAACTCACCTCTCTCAGAGTTGTGAGGATCAGAGTTACTGACTACTCAAATCCTAGAGTTACTGATTACTCAAATCCCAGAGTTACTGGGATTTGAGAGAATTAAGGGAAAAGGAGAGCACACCTCAGGAATTAAATACAGCTCTATATGTTAGCTGTGATTTATGTCACCTATCTTCATTAGCCTTAAACAGAAATGTTCACCCTCAGCTTGTGATTTAGAGTTTCTTGGTAGATATTAAAAAGAAAGTATAATCTCCAAAGAACAATTCCATTTATCCTAAACTGGACATCTAGGAGAAATGGGATTAATTGCCTACTGGAGCTCCTGTTTTTACTTCCATTTACTGTCATTTACATGATTATCTTACATTATATACTTCACTTTTAGATTTACAGCATTCAATGATCTCAAGCCAAGGTGAAGCAATTAGTAACTGGAAAGAGTGTGAGATGCTCAGAGACTTTCTACAGTGTCAGGACTATAAGGAGAGCTTTAATTCCATTAAATACTAAGGATCCTTTACCTGTGCTGATATTTTTCTGGACTTTTTTTGGAGCAGCAGCAGGGTCTGGTCACTGCTTAGGTAGAGAAATAATTTTGTAATTGCCAACTATTTATCTGATTATAAAATAACTCTGTGTGTCTATCTATCTATCTATCTATCTATCTATCTATCTATCTATCTATCTATCTAATATCATCATCATGTGTTTGCAGAATCAAAAGGAATGGCATAATCCAAATACTGTAGGTATTTGTATACTGTAGGTGCTGAATTCCTATTTAATTACCAGTGATGACTCCACAGTATCTAACTGTACAGAAGAATATTTCACAGTCACTGCTACTTATACATAAGGAATTGGGTTGGCAAGCCATTTGCAGACAGTAGAGTAAAGTGAGCCTTGGAAGAAGCCAAAAGGAAAATTCTTGTTGCTGATGTCTCTTAATCTAATTAGAAATACCTGTGAGCTCTAATAATTGCAGAGGGAAAAAAATAAATTTTATTAAGAAATGTAAGCTTTTATAAACATGTGTTGTATCTAAATAACTACTTATTCTGAAAAACAGGTAGTTAAGAAAAAGTTCAATAGTCTTGAAAATACAGTAATGAAGTAATACATACAGTGGAATATAGTATATAGTAGGATATAAAGGTGATTTTGTAACTTGTTGACAACAGTCAAAATACACTTTCCTTAAACTGCAATATTAGTATGAAATTCATGAATATTTAATGAATATTTATATATTACAAACTGGAATATGAAATGGAGGATCTAAGGTGGGGCTAAGGAAACTTATTTTGTGATGTGATGAAAATTATTTTTTTAAGTAGGATTAAGTCTCCAAGGAAAAACTGAAGAATACCAGCCCTTTTTATTTGACTGCAAAATAAGTACAACTGTAGAAAAAACAATGTGTAGCAAGAGAGATTTGAAATTCTCTCTGAAAGTTATAATTTTGAGTGGATAAAGCCTTATAATGGGCTTTATAGTGGGAGATAATTGGAAGAAAAAGATTTGCTCCTGATCTGTTGCTAGCTCAAAGGAGTGTAAACAAACACACCTCTCTTGTTTTCCCGGTAAAGATAATGAGGGTTTTGTCACATATAAATCCTTTTGGAGAGATTTTACTGCTAAGTGAAAGCTAAATTGGCCCTTTGCCTCAGAGAGAAAGAAGTATGGACACCTTCCTGAGATTTATTTTCAAAACTTATAGAAAGTTAGGTCTTTAGTAAAAGAATGAAAAAAGTTGAAACAGGGTATTCCTTTTGATTCATTTGTCCTTTCCTTTCCACATTCAATTTTAAAAGAACAAGACTCTCTAGTTGAAAATTATTATTTCTTGTAGCTGGAATTTTCAGTTTTCTTATAAAGAAGATGGTGATTGAACTTAAGGCAATGCACTATAAGTGCAAGCTCCATTTATTTTCTCACTATTGACAAGATTTAACAGTCTCTTTGTTCTCTTGAAAAAGAAGTCAAATACTTGCAAAGAGCAGCTGTGGACAGCATCCATTTTATCTACAGTCTAGAACTTTGAAAATAGAGTGAACTTCACTGTGATCACATTAATTTAGTTTTGAATGTCCAGTGAAGTGTCTGCAAAACACCCTAGCTGAAAAATAAATGTGAAGCCATTAAACAAAATACTTGTATTTTATACATGCTTTGCAGCAGTAAATTGCTGTCATACTGTTTAATGTATCAGGCTTTTGTGGTCCTTCATCAGCCTGCGCTAGCAAGTGAGAAGGAAGTGCTCTCGCTAAATTGCTTCCATGTGAAGTTTCATCTATTCCTCTCCCTCCCAGATGAGTGGGAAGCACCCGGAGCACCTGACACACTCACAGCTGCAGTGACAGGACTGAAACAGCTGGCAGTAGCACAGATTGCTGGTGGTGTTTCTGAGAGAGGCTGCGTTATTGCTGTGGTGCCTTGAGATACCCACCTGGGCTATAGCTGGAGTATGGCTCCATGGACCCTGCAGACAGAGGGGCAAGAAGGTGGTCAGGAAAGCAAGACCTGTTAGTTTCCAAAGGAAGCAGAGGTTGTGGCTGATGGAACTCTTCAGTTCAACATCTGTTAGATTAAGGGAGTTTAAACACTTTTCCGGGAGTTTGCCTTTCTCAGCCCACAGGAACACACAAAGAGTTACAGCGCCCATCTGTTTAGAGAGCAACAGAAATAAGAAGCACAAAAGAAGGAGGGGAGGGAAAAAAAGCAAATGAGCTAAAATAAGCCTGAGGAAAGTAATTCCCCACTATATATTAATGTGCAATGTTTGTGCCAAGAAAGGAAGTCTCAGGATAGTGGAATTATGATTCTGAAGATAACATGAGGTTTTGACCCCATATCAGCCCAGTTTTACCTCCAATTTGAAAATAAATTATTTACAATAGAGAGAGGATACATCAAGGGATGACTGAGACTGTGGTAAGGTCTCAAACCACAACCTTGGATAAAAATGAAAACATTCCAGATGATGCATTCTGGAATTTAATCTGTGTGATTAGGATTTCTGTAATATATATGAGCTAATAAGGGATGCCATTTACTATTACTGCCTTTGCGGTTTTTACGTATAGGTAGCAAATCAATGGTGGTTGAGACATCACTTTAACTTTCATCATACTTAAAATCTATTGTTTATGTCTTGTGATTATGGTGTGTATTTCAAATTTCAATTTTTAGCATAGAGGTCTCTTTCTATCTGTGTTACTTCACAGTAAGTGGACAAATACTTCAGTTATTAAAATATTCATACTGCAACATGCAGTTCTGGGGCCAGCCATCTCTTTCTGGAATCCCCAAGCATCTCCCAGTGTATCAAGTCCCAGCCACCAAACCTTGCATGGCATGACAGGAGAAGGACCTCAGCTGCATCACTCCTCCTAGAAACCAGTTGGCTTACCAGGGATCCTACCTGGGGTCATCCCCACAGGGGGACTGTCAAGATTGCTCATTTTGTTGATTTGTAGGTATTGTCTATTTATACCAAAAGACTGTGTGAAAGACTTCATGAAAGAAATAAAAATAAATATAAACATAAAACCAGAAACAGAAAATATAAATATAAATATAAATATAAATATAAATATAAATATAAATATAAATATAAATATAAAAACATAAATGTATATATATGTAAGGAATGAATGCAAGCTACTTATTTCTAAATCTTAGTCTTTTCACTAACTCCTTCTTGATGTTATTTAATCTATTCCTGTCTTTTCCCCTTGATCTTTTTAAATACTTTGTCATGTCTCCCTGGCAGATCATCCTTGTATCCTAGGAAGGTCCAGAACACAATATCTAGGTAGACAAGGTACCTAGTCTGAGGAACATTGTCCTTCTTTCCTGGATGCACTTCTCACTAATCTCTTCTCTGCATTTAATAAAGTATGTGCAAATGGGGAGTAACATATGAAGTATGTCATGTTTAAATTGGCATGGTGGCACATGGTGGCAGTGCCTGTGTTGCAACCAATATCATTGTACCAGATTTTACACACAAGGAATGTGAAAATTTATGTATTTTCCTTTCTGACTTTCTCCCCTGACTTTTATAAATGTTCCACTGTAATTAAATAGGAGGCAGCTTTTCAGGTACAGTCCTGTAATCTACATAGTGGCTGCCACTGTTATTATGTTAGTCTTAAAAACAGCATCTTTCTGTAGTTTCTGAAATGTACCCAGTATGCTGAATGTGAGAGATTTAATAGCTGAAGTCCTCTTCACAGATAAATAAATGATGTTGCATTGAATTCAAGAAAGAGTTATATTCAGCATATTCAAGAAAGAGTTTTATATATTGAAACATTTTATTGGTGGAAGTTTTAAAAATATAATTAATTTATTAAAAGCAAATGCATTAGAAACCAAGGCAATCAGTATTAGAAGCATTCAGCTTAGTGCAGCTCTGTAAATGTAGACTTTGCTAAGGAATTCACCCTATTAAAATTTAATTTACACATTAATGTTTTAATTTTTTTAATAATGGCATGTAGGTAGCATGTAGAAATCTCTGCTCAGATTTATCCAGCCTTTTGTCATGAAATAATAATAGAGATATGTGACTGAAATTGATTGACAACTATAACTGAACACATAAATGGGAATAAAAGCACTGCATATAGAAGAAATATAACCCCTTTATCATTCTTAACACCTGCAGAAAGTAGATGGCATTACATTAACTCAGGAATACTGGGATTTCAAAATGAGTTGCTTCTCTGCCTCTTTGTCAGTATTAGTGGTGATATAATTAGTCTAGAAGAAAATTTTCATCTCTTGCCAACCAAAATGTGAATTTACAAATGACAGATTTACAAACAGATTTCAGTATGTCAATAAAAAAGTAATGAAAGAACTAACCAACATTTAGCTAGCCATAAATCTCATAAAAAAATAAACAGCTGATAAAAAAGCAAGGCAAGAGTGATGCGATTGGCACAAACAAAAATTCATAGAGAGTTAATACTTACTCACCACTGGGTACATAATGATGTTCTTCATGGTATAATATTTGATAAAGTGATGCCATAAAAGCAAAGCATATAAATTAATCAAATTTGCTTAAAAATATCTTTTCATTTGTTCATCTATACAGACATTTGTCTGAATACTCCAATCACTTTATGTGATACAGTGATACATTAACTTGCATAATTGGCATATATCTTACACAGCAATATTATTTTTTTTAGCTAAACTCAAACATCAACAATGAACTCAACACCAAGTACTCCTGTAGCAATATATTTTTGAGACACCAGAATTTTTAAGGAGTCCACAGCTAGAGTTCAATAAGCTTTATTCTGTAATGATCCCCTAAAGGCAGATATTAAAGCTTTCAATCCATTATGAACTTTCTAGCTAATAGTACAAGCTTCCAGATGCTAGGATTTATACAAATATTGGAAACTGTGTACAAGAAAATATAAATGGGAGTTTGTGGATAGAAACAGTGCTCAGCCTTAACTCTCTGAAGATAAGCTTTCTCTTATTCTACTGATCTTTAAAAAGTTGTAAACCTACTCCTGTCCGGGTGCACATCAGACTAAATAGTCAATATATGTAATGCACTTTCATTTTTAAGTGGTTGAGGATGATACCTTCTTTACAAAATGCTCAGTAATCTATTTTCCTTCATCTCTAGCTATTTTCATTTGAGTACTCAGAGTCTGTTACAACTAAACTTCTGAATAGATGGGCAGTCCAAGGTCAATATGCCTAATATTTTGCTAGACCAGAGTTTAATCAAACACTTTCTAAAAAAAAACCCTGGTTTTTAGGTGTTTGCCTTGGATCAGTGCCTGAGACCATGTGCTTGTCCTATCAAAACTACACACACTTCAGAGGACAGAATTAAGATGTCTAGGGAGAACCTGAAATCAAAATTGCTGCTGAAAATTGGATTGTGTGAGTGTGTCAGGATTTAATATGACACTAACGGTTTATTTCCTTTAATCATAAATACATTCACAGGAGTGCTGACAGGGTTCTGCAGCTCAGATCCACACTCCTCCAAGGCAGCCTGCCTCGACTGTTTCAGCTGCAGTTGATAGGACTAATGCAGCTCACAGGACTCGGGGGCTCAAGTGAGCATTAGCGGTATCAATAGGAGACAGCTGTGAGAGTGACTAGCAACAATCCTCTCTGAAACGAGAAGTAACAAGGAACCTTAATTGCACTTACTGTGTGTTTGATCATCTCTGTCCCATGTAAGATTCCCCTGCATTGCTGGGGTATTTCTGAACAGAAAAGGAAAAAAAAATGCAAACTTGACTCTAATGATTTTTCTCCCTTTTAATACTGAGAGCTTGGCTTTGTGCTGCAGCTATAAAACAGCTTAGCCCAGAGTGATTTCTTAGCATCTCCCTGCATAGCACTAGGTGTATTTAAACACGCTAGAAATAAAATTCTGATTCTCTTTGATTTTCACTGACTTTAGGTATTCTGAATAATCATATCCTTTTGGACTCTGAAGATCGGTAAGGATGTTTTGGGCAAGTTTTTGACTTGTTTTCACATGATTTTCCTTCAGCAGTGCCAGTTTGTCCTGATAGTGCTAACTAAATACTTTTTTCCACACCCATGTTTGTTCTTAGAAATTACAGAACACCTTATGTTCTGTATTAGTGCCTCTGTTTTTCAACAGTCTTTAAGAGATTTACTTATTTTTTCCTAAGTTCAGTATTATGTACTATATTATGTCTACTGTCACTAACATTCCTTTCTCCTCTCTGTTCTCTTGGCTTAAATCAAGATGATGAAGGCTGAATTGAATCTGAAGGGGATTATTTGACAATAAATGCCCATTAACCATATTTTTATTTACCTATGCAGTATAAGATTTTCCCCTTGTTGTAACCACAGTGGCTGTTTCATTGTTCCCAGTACATTGCTTGAGATTTAGACCTCTTTATTTTCCTGAAGTGTTGGTTTTTATTTAGATTGCAGGTTTTTGAAATGTGATAAAAGTAACTTCCATGCTGTAGCATCTCATACTTACGAAATGGATAGCTACTATTTTACTGATTTACATAATCATCATTTACTAGTGATAACTGTAGTGATTTACAACGTGGTGGTACTTCCCCACTAGTGTGAGACTGTGACTTATTAATTTAGGTGGTGGTTCTGTTTGCAACAAGCTCTA
This sequence comes from Cyanistes caeruleus, assembly GCF_971803275.1. Lineage (NCBI taxonomy): Eukaryota > Metazoa > Chordata > Aves > Passeriformes > Paridae > Cyanistes > Cyanistes caeruleus. The sequence continues at coordinate 23,703,411 of NC_141732.1, forward strand.
TTTACAAGATATACAGCAATAGGAGCGTTTCTCAGGAAAATTTTAGTGTCAACTAAATTGTTCCCACTCAGTGCACACTTCTCTGCCTCTTTCACATGATGAGAAAACCTAGTCAAGGCATGAAAAGGGATCAGAGAAAAAGGTCCTGGTCTTCAGGATGTCTCAAAAGTAAAAGAACATTCAAAGTTTTAATTAATCCATTTTCGCAATACCTGCTGAGAAAATTAGTGTTGATATTTTAACTACAAAAGGATTTAATTCAGTGTATTGGTTGGAGCTTTGCTGGCCACCAGGTATTCACCAAGTCACTTCATCTCTCCCTCTGCATCAACAGGACAGGCAGAGATAAAGCAATGAAAAACAATGTGTTAAGATAACCACATAGACCCTATGTATTCCAGAGATCTGGATATCTTTGTTGCTCTATTCATAAACTCTTCCATTGTACTTCCACTGCTTCTGGAGTTACATTGTAAACCAGATGAAAATATTCTGGATTAAAAATGATCTTGCAATGATAAACTTGTATTTCTTCTACTGCATATTGACTTGAAAGTATTTTTTCATGATGATATAACAGTAATTTCAAACCAATTTTCCTTAAGTGGATGAAATCTAGACAGAGTAGCAACATTTCCTCTTCAAAACAAACATGCTAAGCACATTTATTCTAATTTGTTGTAAAGGTTACATTGATTTTCTGTTAAAGAGTGTTTTGATAACACCACTCGGCAGAAAAATGCTTTGTAGTCCTGGACCTCCATGCTTTCAGTGGGCTTGATATTTTTACATGGTGTGAAGGAGTGTGCTGACCATACCTTTTTGATAAGTGCAACCTCTCAATTTGAGATGTATTTTAAAAACTTTTAGATCAAGTTACTCCTGTTATGGAATTTTATGACAAAATTAATACTGTCAAACTTGTTATTACTTTCAAAATAAGGATGATGTTACTTAGTTTAGCCTGCAGGTACATTTTTTTCCCCTCTGTGTGTTCAGGGAAGAGCGAGAGGCAGTTTTCCTAAATTTCTCCAGTAAAAAGGAGAACAGTAGGAATAATGTCATGACCATGATTTGGTACTGGTAACAAAACTAGGGATTTGCAGGTTTTTAGAAAAGTATCAAAAACCAGGCCTTTGAAGTTATAGGAGGTGCTCTGGTTCCACAAATATCTGATGGAAAATAACTAAGCAGATGATTAATGTTTTCAAATGTATGAAGCATAAGTCCTATCATAAGAAAATTTATTGAAGAGAGTATGTACTAATGAGAAGAAAAACAAACCTCAGAAAACCTAAAAATGGAAATTAGGAACAGTGTTGAACAGTTCATATCTTTCTGTTTTCACCAGGAAAACAAGTTCTAAGAGCTGTAGAAAAAGGATTAAAGGTTTATAATTATATATATATGCTTTCTCTATGTAAAATATATACAACATATAAAATATATATGTTATATATAACATATACACAAAACATCTGTTTATATATATATATATATAAAAAATATGTATTAAAGACTTAAGAATAATAAAGTGACAAGTAGAATCTCATGAAAAATAAGTCAAAGCATAGAGTTGTTGGGAGAATGATATGCTGCAGAAAATTAAATCAAATGCCCAACACAAATTCTGTGTTTTTTTAAAGGTACATTTTAAAGTTGCACTGGAAATATAAAGAGACATTTGTGAATGCCTCAGGCCATTTTTCTGAAGCTGAATCTCGAAAATAACACCAACAATGGAAACACATAATTCCATAGATGTGTTTAAGGAACGGTATATATATGATATGTATAAATGCAGGAAGGTAAGCCATAAGTAGACTTATAAGGAAGTAAATATTAATATAAATAGCACTTACAGAGAAGTAAAAAAACCCAGGAAATTGCTGTAAGGTGAGGTAAAAGGAATTCAGACACAATTTAGATGACAAAAAGCAAGAACAAATTCTTGTTGATTCAAACACACGAGAATAATAGATATCTTGCTTTAAATTGTTTTACAGACATGGAAAATATTAAAGAATATTGAAATAATGATAAAGAAAGAGGTGTTGCTGTTTAGAGTAGGGGATTTTAGGTTTATGAACTTGAAGAGAAATCAAAGGTGGTCCATTGGTGGCCTGTGGTGAAATTCCTGTTATGTTACTGGAATAAGAAGGAATTCACTTCTTCAGAAGGTACAAGGCCAGAAGTAATACCTGAGAAGACTCTGGTAGGAACTACTGAAGAAGCAATTTCTAGATATCTAGAAAACCTTAAAAACAAAAAAATTCCACAGATTTGTTGTCATAGATGGATTCTCTCAAACCCTTCTTTGCCAAGACAGGAGACAACATTTAAATAGAAAGACTAGTTTTGATTAGTTTTGAAAATGATAAGGGAAAGCAAAGTTTGTCCTGGCAATTCAATATAAAGAAAAAATGTTTTTAGAGAATATATAAATCTTTTTTGACTTGTGGTTGGGAGAATTTCAAGTGTGGACATAATTCCTTTGGGAAAGCTGATGACTGAATTAGAATTATAGTTTTACAAATTTTTGTAGCTGATGCAATGAGGACACAGTTGCAACATTTTGAAGGTAAATATTAAAATGGAAGTTCTTGACACAGAAACATGGTTAACTAAATTCTGTAGATACTTTTCCAAAGAATGAGAATGAAATGCAAAATATGTTATCGGGGTATCTGTCAGCACAGATAAGGGCCACCAATGTCAGACCCCAACAGGCATCTCTCTTGTTTTGTCTAAATAGAAATAAACTGGTTTGTGTCTCCAAACACTTTTTATACTTATATGACTGATGAATGGTACTGATAGGGATCATAAAACCTAGTATATTCTACATAGTTTTCTCATGTTACTGTAGCAGTTCATAATCTCAAGATAGGCCTCATATGCAGAAAAATAACATATTAAAAAAACTGTGTGGCATCCAAGGAGAATACTTACAGAATCTCTGTTTTCCATGGCTTACATGATGACTTTTTTTCTGTCAACTGAAATTTAAATTCATTGTCTAATTTAAACTGTTTTCAAATGAGCTGCTCCTTCTTGCATCAAATTAGGTTTCATTCATTTACTTTAGTATTTCTGCTCAGGAATTTACAATGCAAAATTAAAGTTATAAAGTAAAATAACTGTAACTTACCATTATTTTTGTAAACCATTATTGATTTTGGTTTTTCTCTCTGTTTCTCTCTATTTAATGTCTCATTTCACTATTCATTTTACTTGTAAGTTTAGCGTAACCAATGAGTTCTGTAGCCATACTCCATAGCCAAAGTTTGGAAATTATTCCAGATAATTACTTTAACCAAACAGAATATTTCCTAGGATTTTTTAACACTACAAAAAGGAAATTAGAAAAAGTGGAGTCTCTGTTTCAGTTACCATGGTGTTAGCTTTTAAACAATGTGGTTTGGTATTAAACAATATTCATCATAAACAAGAAAATACATTTAAACAGAACATCTTGCATATATTTATTGATATTTATTGGGCCATGCTGTTTTGTTGCCTAGCTGATAGCTTTTTTTCCTGTCTCTCTGATCCCATGCTGTATATTCATCTGAGTCCCAGATCTAGATTTTTGCTGCATCTCTCCCCTTCACCATGTCTTAATCAAGACTTTTTGGTTCAGATACTGAAGAAAATTCAGATTTTCTTTTTTATAATATGTACAGTCACCAATAGCTAACTGTTCTTTCTTACTTCTGTCTGAACTGCACTCAGAGCTTTCACAATTTTGAAAGCACTCGGAAACACTCACCTGGACTTCTGGTGCTTTCCTGGGAGCCCCCTCTACAAATCCCTGGGTAACAAAAGAGCAAAGTTAAAAATGTCATACTCTGCAGGCAGATGATATTTATGTACCCCTCTGCACCAGAAAGGTGCACTTTCTTTTGTGTAGAAATACTTTCAAATATACTATATGACAGTTACAGTACAAATCCTACAATCTTTAGGAAATAGTCATACAAATACATCAGTATTAATGCCATGCCCAACAATCTTGCTCTGTTGTCCAAATAGATCCTGTGACCTTTCTGGCCACAGCTGTAAAATACGTTTCATTACTAATTTTTTAGAAAATTTTTCAAGGAAATCTTTGCTGCTAAAGAAAACTCCCCAAAGTGAGATTAGAGGATAGATGTGAAGAGAAGATTAATCTGACTGACTAATCCAAACCAAGAAAACTGGATGTTCCACAAAGCAGAGGAAAAAAATAAAAGGTCTTCCACTGAGTAATGTAATAAATTGCCTAGAAGAAAGCAATAAGACCAGAAGAGGTGACCTTCAGAAATGTATGTCTCCCCACTACTGATGATGTTCACAAATTGATGAATGTTCTCTTGCAGCTGGAGCAGGTTGGTTCCTGGAGGCAGGCACAAGCCCCCAGCAATCTTGTTACTGCAGATGTAAAACCACTTTTTCTTTTTGTTAAATGAGTGTACCACGGTTAGAACAAATAGAGAATTATGAAAGAGATAATTGCAAGCCATAAAGTAAAATAAAAATAAAATAAAAAAAACCCCAGTAAGTACTGGCCTTTTAATAAAATTTATATTGTCATAATAACTTCTATAGCTTAGACACAGAATTTATGAGAAAATATTGAAAATATCTATTTTAAACTTGCAGCTAAACAATAATGTGGTCTCATTGCCAAACACCACACCTTTATCTCTGGTTTCTTCATGTTTTACTTGTACTTCAGTTTTTAAAAATACTCTATTATTCTGTTGGTATGCTGGATCATTTCATTTAATGCTCTCTTCTTAACTATCTGTCTTTTGAGAAATCCTGGTACTGCAATAAGTAGTAATTTCTTACTTTTTTAATATCTGGCATGTAAGCTAATGTTGACAAATTTGCTGTTTTTTATCATGCAAATAATAAGAATGCCAGAGGGATGATGAAGTGGTTAGAAGTAAATAAAATGATAAATTTTATCACTTTTAGACCCAGGAATTACTGTTATCCATGATCCCTTTTAGGGGCTTACAGTAATTTCAAATCAAAATGCAAGTATTTTGTGTTTACACTGTAGTTATAGGAAAGGATAACAAAAGGTGTTTGGAGACTGACAAACACAAAACACATATAGAATAATACTGCCAGTTAAATGAGTCAATTATACCTCCACCATACCTTCACCACTTTATTAAATTTATCAAAGGGTTATATTAGCAATTTGCTCACAAAGTAGATAACTTTCAATTTTTTTTTTTTAAATAGTCACTAGGTTGGAAAAGATCTCCATGATCATTGAGTCCAACCCAGCCCTAACACCTCAACTAAACCATGTCAACAAGTGCCACATCATTTTTTTTAACACAACACATAAACAGTCACATGGTGGCTCCACCACCTCCCTGGGCAGACCATTCCAATACTTTATCACCCCTTCTGTAAAAAAATTTTTCCTGATATCCAACCTATATTTCCCCTGGTGCAGCTTAAGGCTGTGTCTTCTGGTTCTGTAAGTTGCTGTCTGGTGAAAGAGACCGACCCCTACCTGACTGCAGCCTCCTTTCAGGGGGTTATAGAGAGTGATGAGGTCACCTCTGAGTCTCCTTTTCTCCAGACTAAACAACCCCAGCTCCCTCAGCCGTTCCTCACAGGGTTTGTGTTCCAGGCCCCTCACCAGCCTCGTTGCCTCCTCTGGATTTGCTCAAGTGTCTCAACATCCTTCCCAAACTGAGGGGCCAGAACTGGACACAGCACTGCAGGTGTGGCCTCACCAGTGACCAGTACAGGGGGAGAATGAACTCCCTGCTCCTGCTGGCCACACTATTACTGATACAGGCCAGAGGCCATTGGCCTTCTTGGCCACCAGGGCACAGGGCTGGCTCATGTCCAGCTGCTGTCACCAGCACCCCCAGGTCCCTTTCTGCCTGTGTCCAGCCACACCGTCCCCAGCACTACAGGGGGTTGTTGTGGCCAAAATGCAGGACTTGGCACTTGGACCTATTCAACTTCATCCCACTGGACTCTGCCCCTATATCCAACCATTGCAGATCTCTCTGCAGAGCCCTCCTCCCTACCAACAGATCAACGCATGCTCTCGGCTTACTGTTGTCTTCAAATTTACTAATGAAAGACTCAATACCCTCATCCATGTCATCAATACAAATATTGAACAGAACAGGCCCCAGCACAGAGCCCTGAGGGACACCACTGGTGACTGTCCCCAGCTGGATGCAGCACCACCACTCACCAGCCAGTTCTTAACCCAGCACAGAGTGCTCCTGTCCAAGCCATGGACTGCCAGCTTCTCCAGCAGTTTACCATGGGAGACAGTGTCCAAGGCCTTGCTGAAGTCCAAATAGACACATCCACAGCCTTTCCTGCATCCACCAGGAGGGTCACCTGGTCATAAAAGAAGATCAGGTTGATCGAACATGACCTACCCTGTGGCAGGGTGCCTCATGGGAGACAAAGAGTTACATTGTCCCACCCCAAACCCCTGGTGAAGGGCAGCCCAGGTGTTCTGATTGGGTTTGAGTCCCTGGAGGGTTTCTCCCTTGCTGTGTTTCTACTGGTCCCTGACCCTGAACTCCACCCTCAGGGGTGGAAACCCTCAAAAGTTCTGTCCCTCAAAACCACTGTTTGGCCTCTGCTTGGAGCTTTCTGTTCTGGACCTGAGTTTGTTTCCATGCTGAACAAAAGGTTTCATGAACCGGGAGCCCGGCTCGTTGGTGTTTCATGCTGGTCCACAGAATCCTCCTGCTTCTCTGGACAAAATCCTGAGGTTGCTGACTGCAACACTACCCCTCTGGCTGGGTCTGATATCCTGGCCAACCTGTAAGTGCTGCATGATGACACTCAATATAAACTGTGCCATAACCTCACCAGGTACTGAGGTCAGGCTGACTGGCCTATAATTACCAGGATCCTCCTTCCCACCCTTTTTGTGAACGGGAGTCACATTGGCCAGCTTCCAGTCATCTGGAACCTCACCAGTGAGCCAGGACTGTTGGTAAATGATAGAAAGCAGCTTCACAAGCTCACCTGCCAGTTCCCTCATTGTCACGATCCGCAAGGTGGGATTCGTGATGTGGTTCTTTTAGTCAGTCTTAGAGTACAAAAGATGATCAGCAAACCGAGGACTTAAACAGCAAAACACACTTTATTGAGTGCTCATCAGCACTAATATGCGATAGAGGGAAAGGAGGAGAAAGCAAAGCATAAGGAAAAGAGAGTAAGGGGATTATAGCTACCAACGTCGAAGCCCACTCAGCCGTCCAACGATGCAGAGTCTTCTGTCTGTTGGGGGGATCTCAAAGGAAGGTAAGTTTGGGGTGTGATTTTGTAGCCTTTTACAAAGCAAGGGGCACAGGGCCAAAACCAGAGGAGACTGATGATCACTGTGATGAATTCCATTGCACGGGGGGCAGGTGTAGGGTACCACGTCTTGCAAGTCTTTGCTCACCAGCAGGAGCGAGAGCAATATGTCGTGGAAAACCCATTGCACAGGGTACCACGCACAAGCCTCTGCTCACCAGCAGGAACGAGGGCAGTGTACTGTGCAACCACCTGCAAACAATCACTTAGCAAACATCCACCTCAGCTAGGCCCAAACCCCCAAACCAAGTCCCTTGTGATATTCAGGGTCTCAGTCTCTGTCCTTGAGACGGTTGTGAGACAGATGAGGGAATCTTCGGACCGTCTCTTACACTCATCACCCTGGGATGGATCCTATCTGGGCCCATAGATTTATGAATGCCCAAGTGGCTCAGCAGTTCTGTGACTGCCTCCTCCTGGATAACAAGGGGACCATTCTGCTCCCTGACACCATCTACCAACCCAGGCATATATAAACTCCTCCATACAGACAGTTTTTACAGTTATCCTCTGGCAGAAATTTTTTGGTGGTGTTTGTGAGCTGAAAAGAGTAAAATATAGCCAAAAAAAAAAATCTCTTTCACATGAACAGGTCTCATAACCTATTAATTAATTTTACTTTGTCTCATGTCCTTTGTGGTGCATTATAATTTTTGGAAATGTAGCTAGGTTCCATATATAGGTAGAACATATGCATGGTTTAGGTTACTAGTAAATTTTGAAGCCAGTGACCTAGGCACTCCATATGCAACACTTAGTATTCTATTTTAATTTTCCATATACTGTTTTATCTAATAACCTCCTAGCATCCTTTCCATAAAAAAGCCAAAATCCCAGAACATTGCTTAATTTTAAATAGTTCAGGAAAAGAAATATGAAAAACGTGTATGCTGTTAAAAACTACACTGTGGTTTTACAAGCAGCAAAAATATCCATAATCAGTACAGTATTTATGTCTGGAAATAGAACACAGACTTTTCCAGACAACACTAGAATGATAATATAAAAGCAAATCTTTACTTGAAAGACTTCAGGTACAGAATACGTGACAGAAATAAAGAACCCTACATTGATGGTATTTATGCTGATGTAATTTTTCCATGTCTTACCTCAAATAATATTTAGTATTCCATCAAGATGAGACAACTACAAAAAAACCCTCCATTTTGATGTTAACATTGTTACCTTTATTGTGGTTAGATTTTGAAACAAAAAGGCATTATTTTGCACCTTAAACTGAATAATCTAAGTCCTGTGAAAAGAAAACATTTAACTTGCTGTTTATTTTAAAATGGTTAGTGTATTGGACATGTATTAGATACCTTTTGCATATTTTGCACACACAAAATATCCTCACGCAGTAAATCGTGTGCAGATGCATCTAATTTTGATGCATGCAGATGGACTCTAATGGAGACTTCAACAGAAGAAAATGGACCTTCCAAAATGGAGACAAATGACAAGCAGCCATTTCTTTCTTCCCTTTAGGTGCTTTTGTTATGATCTGAAAACAGATCTCAATCATTCTTCGTGGGTCAATTTTCATTGTTCCAGATTTTCTGACTGTTCCTTTTTCTAACTTGAATACTGAAAGCAACAAGGAATTTGGAAAAAATAAAAGACTGACTTGGCAGCTGTAGCCCGGGTGAAATTCTCTGGTTGGATAATTTCCCTGACACCTGGAGAGTAATGCTAGGGGACCACTTGGTGATATATGTCTTACAGGTGATTTTCTTGCTGTCACAGCTGTGCTAAAATTTCCTTCTATTAATATGACATTGAGGCTCTTGCAAGACCTCAAAGGATACAGATGGCACACAGAAGAAATTTTATTTTTCAGGGACTCAGCATGCTGATGATGTCATAAATACACATTAAAAAAATACAGTCTCAGTTTGGAAAGACACCTTGACTCAGGAATTATTCTACCTATTAAAAGCACTGGAAAAAATCAGGAGAATTAAAATACTCTACTGTCAAAAAACAGCATTCTGACTAGGAGGTACCAATGCAAGGAGCACTCTGAACTGAGTACTAAGGAAACGCAATTAAATTTGGATGCTCTTGAAATATCTCTGTAAAATTCAACCTCTGCAGTAAGACCTAATCTGAAAACAACCTTGAAAGGGATTTTGCCTAGGCTGAGTTAAAATTAATTTTAGAAATTCAACAAAACATTCCATTCTGACATTGCAGTTTCCATTTATGTTGTATCATCATCTTTTCTTCAACGAAGAGTCTTCTACATCCTGGAAGGATAATTTTCAGGAAAACCGAAAATTAAATAAATGGTTTTCCTCTTTTATGCAATGCGCCAAAGTAACTGACAGACCAGTTTTACCCTCAAAAACAGTAGTGCAGATGCTTCAGTATACCTGGTAAGAACAAGCAACATTTAATTCTTTGTGCTCAATGAAGACAGTACCTTTGTGAAAATGATGGCAGAGCCTCAGGATTTTGGCTGTGAGAGTAGTAAGTGAAACCAATTTCCCTTCTAACAAGAAAAATAAGTGAACAAGATTGGATTCAAAATAAAAGAAGTCAGAAAATACATTCAATATTAGGTTTCTTTTTTTCCCCTCTGTTCTTTGTAGTGGCAGTCTGTAGACCAATGAGGCAGCCTCTAAATTATTTATTTTTATATGTGTTAGGAAATTTTACGCTCATTCTGACAAATGTGGTTTCAGCCTTAGTAACCACCTTTACTAAAAGCCTAACACATGAGGATTAGGAGAAAGCACATGTTAGGAATCTGAAACCATATGAGGATCAGCAAGGAAATGAAAACTCTTTCTCAGTTCCAGATCATTAACTTTAGAGAAGGAGGAGTGTGGCGGGGGGAAAGGGCTGATGTAACTGATTAAAGAATGGTTTCATTTACTAAACCCAGCATAAAGAACCAGCAAATAAGTGTGGAAGTTTCAGCCCCTGATGGTAAAGACTGGAAAAATTTTAAATAGTAATTAACGAAGTGGTAAACAGAAATAAACTACAAGAAACAGCAAGAATAAAGTTCATGACAATAAATGAGCAATGTTTTAACATAAGCCCTAACACATGACATAATTTCTTATCACACTTGGGTTAATAAATAAAAATAAACATTAAAATTTAATAATTAGAGCAACATCTAGGCCAGTTATTATGGATACATTAATCTTAGAGTTTTACAAAATTGACTGAATTTCAAATGCCATAAATTTAAAATTTCTGTGGAGGGATGAACCATTCCCTCCTCTGTACTAATTACCTTGGAGGCCAAATTGTCTTCTTTCCTGGTGCAGCAAAATAATTATCAACTACTGAGACTTTAAAAATTCCAGATAGACAGTTTGTGCTGAGCATAAAAATACATGGTTTTTGTTTCACTTACGTTTCTGAAGAGTGCTGTATGGACCTCTTTTTGCAGTTTCTAAATAACCCACCACAGAAGAACACCTGTAGCCCCTGATGTGCAGTTTTAGTAAGAGAGGTCTATGTTTCAAGTTAAAAAGGTTTTGATTTTCTTCTTCATAAATACTACCCAAATTCCTGCCTTTCCAGAGCAGTCTAGGAAACTATTTCTTAGCTGCTGCAGTTAAGAGCTGTTAAGAAAACACTTGGCTGCACTTCAATAGCAGGAGCAAATGAGAAAAAGAGAAGAGGTATAGTGTATCACTACGTTTTTGCAAATTACTTTCCAAAATATCACTAAAGGTCTTTTGCATAACTTATTCCATCAGAATTGCCTCATCATGCATCACCATGAAGCTTGTGCTAAACTGATCTATGCACTTTTTAGTGTTAGAGAACCTTTCACAGTATTTATTTCCTATTCTTTTTCCACAGTTAATGTTCCTGGTGCTTTAGAAAAATATTAAAATGATTTTTCCAAGACGATTTTAAAAAATATCCATTATCTCCATAGAGACCAAATAAAAAAAATATTTAATTTATAGAAATGAAATTTCTCCTTTGCAGTAAAGAGGTCAGAAATTGAACAGATATGAGCAGATATGGCTATGTTACTTCTTTTCTTCCTTACAGTTTTTCAAGTGGTCCTGTGAGAAAAGAAAAATATTTTTGAAAGAGCCCAAATTTTAAGCATATTTTTATTAGGAAAGAATCATGTAGCTCTGTCATATTTGATCTTTGGCCAGTCCTTTGGCTTTTTATTTTACTTACATTCACATAAGATAATTGTGAATAGATTTAACACGTTTAGCATATAATTCCCTCAATAAACTAGTAAAAAAATTATATTATAATTTTACATAAAATATTGAAGACTGAAATTTTTCAAATATTTTTAAATTGGCTGTTATCACTCTAGCCTATCTTTTTCAGGCCTTTTCTCTCAGTCTGGACTCAAATGATGTATCTGATTAAGCTGGATTGAGGAATGGTCTGGTGAAAGAGCCCTGGTTTAAGTACTGCTATTTCTCATTTGTGATTTCTGCCTCCCTGGTGCTGCTGCATGTGGTCCCTTTCTGCATTGGAGACTGGGAAACTGATGGGATGGGAACACTCCTTTTCTTTTTTCCTTACCCTTTTCTGTACAGATTTCTGTTATTCCTAAAGCTGCCTGACTGTCAGGGTCCCGAAGAGGGTTATATATGGGGGAGACAACAAGCAGAAAAGTTAAGTCTATCCCAAGGCAGGAGTGCTGCTGGACTCGGACCTTCACCCTGAGATTTGAGATTGAAGTCACCATGATCTCCCTCTGTGTTTACTGAATTTGTCACATGGGTCCTTGACTGTGTCTAGATGTGGAGGTTTCCAAATTTCCAGCGATCTTAGGTCAAGAGCCATCTACTGCTTCTGTTTGCAGGTGCTGAATATTCATGGCTGGAGGCAACTTGAGTTACTGAAGGCTGAAAGCAGATGGCATTGCAAGTTTGGCAGCTAAAAAGAGAGGCACGTAAAGTGAGTGAATGAATTTCAAAAAAGAGTCATGACTCACCACTTGCTATTCTTGTCAATGATGAATAAAACAGTGCCCTTGAGCTTGAGTTGCTTTTAAATTATTTTAAAACACCATGCCCCTTTGGCAGCATTTATTTCCCCTTTTCTTAAAAGAATGGTTCTACAGTCTTGAAAACATTGGCGAGTGTGACTGGTCTTCTTTTCTTTGTTTCTATTAAGAGCTAAATATATGTAATGAAATAAAAAAATTGAATACTGTGGCAAAATTATTTTCTTGACAAAAACCTGAAAATTAAAGTTATCTTGCTTAAAGTTGTCTCAAGTCTGAGAAGGTAAACACTTTTTGTAATAGTACTGAAATCATACCCCACAGAAATTAATTTCAGTTGCTTATGTTCATGATCCCATTGCAATAATAGAATTACACTAAAAAATTTGTTTGTAAGATCACACAACTGATACTGCTTTTGTGACAAGGTCTAATCTTCTAATTCTTCTAAGAAAAAATTAAAAATCCTTTTTTTTTATACTGTGCTGAGGCACACAACTGTAAAAACACTTTTCTATCCTCATATATGTGACCTCAAAGTAATATTAGCCATTGTATTTGTGTTGCTGATTTTTTTCAGGATTACTGACAAGGCTCTAAATAGTTCAAATTTACTAAAAATTTTTTTTTTTTTCCTTTTTTTCCCCTTATCTGTTTTCCAGGAAGACTATTAAAGCAAACATTAAATGATGTTTCAGATTTCTTGTGGAATTACAACAGATAAAATAATCAAATTTCAAGGTAGAAGATTTTAAGCACTAATTCAATGGAGAACACTTTACTGGCAATTAATTCTAAATGGGGGTAATTGGAATATTCTGATTCTCTTCTAAGCAAGATGAGTTAACTATTTGTTATAATTAGTTAAAAATATATTATTCAATTTTAGAATTCCTAGAAGAAAGATTTTAAGACTGACAGTCAAAATATTAATTTTTTTCTTTTCCTAACCCCCAGCATTACATGCAGTGACAAGGGATGACGGTGCTCTGACACCTCAGGGTTTTCCATGCTCCTGCATTCACAGTGACTGTGGTGACTGCAGTGACTGCAAGAATGGCAGAATATGGTGCAAGGTGGGATATTAGCTAAGAATGATGTGACATCTTTTCTCTTGGCTAATTAGTTACAAAGGCCTTGAATAGCCTGAACTCTTTACACGGTTTGTTTTTGAGGTTGTTTTGTTCCTTTGTTTGTGGTTTTCTTTTTTTTTTTTTTTTTTTTTTTTGTTTTGTGTTGTTTTTATTAAAGCACTGACCTAAGGAAAACATTGCACAGTGATCTGTGCCTGCTCTTCATAATTTTTTTTCCTCGTTGTTGGCTTTTTATGCTGATCTAAAAAAATCATTCATACAAGTCCTTAGATATTAATTTTCAATATAATTCAACTGCACATATACAAAGTAAAGGTTGTTTACCTTAAAATTTGTTTCTTCAATAAATTTTTAAAAAACTATGAAAAGTTTGCATATTTGTATAAATGTGTGTTTATTTTGTTGTTGTTCTTTGTTGTTTGTTGTTGTTGTTGTTGTTTGGTTATTGTTAATATTTGCAGGAATTGATGCAGCCTCTCCCAGGACTAGAAGCCAGATTTGAAACTGTGACCTACTTAGTGGTATTATTTCTGATTTTCAGAGAATACCCCACTGTATTTGACAAAGACAAGATTTGCCTGTAATTTATTTCTTATTATACTAAACAATTCCTATTATGAAGAGGATGTAAACAAACATACAATAAAAAATTTCAAAAAATTAATTTCTTCACATTCATTCCAGTAAAAGTCTGTCCAAATTGAAAGCGCAGATCAAATAGTGCCAAAAGAGCATAAATTTCATGTTTATTTTCTAGTGGCTAAATGGAAAACCCTAAAAAGCATCCAAACTGTACCTAACCAGAGGTTAATTTATTCAAGGTAGCTGACTTCACCAGTGGCCACAGGGAGAAGTTATAAATGCAGCTCAGGAAGTGTGTGCAATATATTCCAGACTTCCTCTATTTTCAGCTCAGTAGATTTCCTCCTTTAAATGTAAATTCTGTCTCTTTGATAATTAAATGCAAGGTGTATTTCCAAGAGTTTATAAAATTTCTCAACTTTGGCACACATCTTTTTACTTCGAATTTCATGACTTCTGTGTGAAACACTCTTGGATTTTTATTATTTTGAGCCTGATTGCCAGATGACATGTCTTGGTGCCCATAATTATTCTGTTGACTGCTTCTATGACCCTAGGGAGTTGAGTGGTTTGTGCATAAATTTTTGTTTAGCTTTGCTCAGCTGTAAGTAGAAAGAATCTCAAGCTTTAGATGCTTTTCATGCTACCTTTCTTTCTTCTATTAATTTTTTTTTTCTAGTTAATGACCAGGTAACATTTTTTAGCCCAGCAAGGCAAATTCTGAAGGCAGCTGATGACTCACACAGATATTTTTCTAAGGAATTCAAGTGTCAGGTTAATATAAATGGAAATAAATATGACACAGGAAGTAGCCTTTCCTTTGAAAAATTATAATTCCACTTTAGTTACGGCTTAGAAACATTAAACATTTATTTCATTATTTTAGGAAAATAATTTTAAATTTGAAAATAAGAATTGATGGTGCATTTGCAATTTTTTCAGCCTATGTATTCTTTTTAATCAAGGTTCGTCCAATCTAATCACCTTCTTTATAAAAATGTTTTGTTGACAATCTTTCTTGAGTGTTACTGAGTATTACCTTGAGATCCTCAAAAGCTTGGGCTAATAGACACATTAAGATATCAGCAGTTTCTTTTAGTCTTATGGATGAAAAATGCTTTTTGACAGTTCAAATTCCCAGGAAAAAATGGGAATGTTGAACATGTTGGAAAAAATCATATGCTGGGAAAATCCACAAATATTTCTAATTCCCCCCAGTCTGAAAGGAGTGCAGATTAAATATGGGAAGGCATGGACATCTTGGCTCTTATACAGTCAGTCACTGTGACACCTAAGTATGATACAAATATGGAGTTGAGACAATTTAATTTGGTCTCAATAAAAGAGATTATCCCCCTTCTGTGCCTTTATATTTCTGATATAGTCCCATAATCAATCTATTATCATAATATTTAGACACTATATAGTCAGTGCACTATATAGGCAGTGGGAGTCTTCAGTAAAATCGAATTATTTTTTTTCTGGTGCTTACTAGGTCACAGAACAAAAATAGTACCTATGTAAGGGAAGACTGTAAACACTGTATTAATTTTTATTTCCTGGAAGAACTCTTCTAGAGCTTGCTAAGAAGTCTTGTGTCCCACATAACAGGTCTTTAACCTGCCTGTACAAAATGTAATTGCAGTGGATAGAGTACACTGAAATAATCAATTTCATCCCGAGACATTAGGGAGTCTTAGTATGAGCTGACTCACCAAAGTAAAAAATAGTACTTCATTTCTCTTGACTGATTCTCAAAAAAGCGTTGGCAATTTTTGGTTTTCCTGTGTGAAATTTTGAATATTTGGAACATTTGACCATTAAAAACGTAGAGCAGAAATTAGGGATCAGTTCTGTTTATGTGGTTATTGACAGTCCAGCCCTTGCTGCCCTACTCTGCTAGACTGAGGTAGCTAATTAGGGGGAAATCACTCAGCTTGTGCTGGAGATATCTTGATTGTGTTGGAATAATCATCTATACTTTGGACTGATCATCCATATTTCACACCATATATAAAAATTTTTAAGAACCATGAAAAGTCTTTACAAAGTACCTAGGTGTTACAGCTTTTTAATTTTCCATTCCTGCAACCTGTGCCACTTTATATTTACATGATACTGTATTTTGTGGTAACACTGTAAATATAGTGGCACTTGGAAACTTTTTATTAATTTAAATATTTAATTTAAACAGCAAATGGTGGGGTTTAAAAAAAAAAACAAAAAAACAAAACAAAAAACCAAAACAAAACAAAAAAACAAATACCAAAACAATTTCAGGGCATTATATCTTTCACTGATCTTACATGCAAGGGAAGTTTTATCACTAAATATACCCTAACAGTGTGCCATTTCCACTTGAAGATCATGTTTTACAAGTCTCATTTTGCTCAGTGGAACAGATATTTTGAAAAACGATGTCTTAAAGCGTACAGTATGTTTCAGACCTGTCTAGGGAAAAAAATTAGTGTCTGTCAGATAGCCACAGTTTTTTTTGCATTGACCTTAAATTTTCCATCACTTTACAGTGGAACACCAGAACTACCTCAAGAGTTATCAAAGGCAATTGGGGAAGAACAGCTTGTGGTCTGCATTCATACTTTGCATGTACAAAGTGTACAAAGTGCACAGCACTTTCATGGGTTTTTGGTCTGTCTTTGGTGGCATCTCCTTTGGGAATACAAATGTGATGATACGATGCAAATTCAAAGACTATCTGAGGTACAGCTTAGGAGCATGGTACTGTAGATAATTTTGTGTATTACTTATTTGCTTTCAGGAAGTTGCCAGAGAGCATCTCAAACTGCTATCTCTGTAATATAGACTCTAAATATCTCCATTAAAACAGATATAATTAATATAAAATAGAAATACTTAGAGAAGGCCCTTATTGTTTCTTTAGGTTAGAAATTACATGCTCCATTAGTACTTCTGCAGAAACAAATTAATTTAAAATAGTAGTGTCTGTGTGAGGCCTTTCATTTCCAGAACTGAAGGAGTGCACCTGAAACACCCATTGACAGACTGGTTTTCTATTATTTGCTACCTGTTTGTTTCCTTGGCTTTGCAGTTGTGTACAATGATATTTGGATGTATCTTCTATATAAGAAGAGAAATCCAGCCACACAGGATGAAGAAAAACATGTAAGATTACAATATTCTGTTACTCCCAAATGGTAGAAACAAAAAAAAAAAGTGGTGCCTTTATCTTATTCTATCTTATTCTTTCAAAGAAAATGACAAAACTGCATAAGCTGTTCTGTAATGGCTATGTTTTTTATTTATAATCTTAACTGCCATTCACAGTTCAACACATAATCTTTATTTAAAACCTTATTTCATCTTCTTCTGTTATGACATTGAGTGATTACTTTGGACTCAAACATAAATGTATCTATACTTTGCCTTTAGTTTTATTTATCATCAGCATCTGTTATTACCAATACTCTTTTGCTCATATAACTCAGTATTTGAAATCTTCCTGCTTCCATCTTGTACTAAAAATATTGTAAGGATATAGGTAAATCTTTTAAAAACACATTAATACTGTCAGAGTGGATCCAGATAGAATATGGTAGTCTTTATCTTGCTTACTATTTGCAGAACAAAATATATGTTCAGAGGAGTAAAGTCTTTATCAGTGGATATATCTGAGGAAAGACTGACTTACAGAACTGTTATATCTAGTTCTGGAGCTGTATTATTTTTATTATATTATTATTATTTTTATTATGAAAATGGAATATTGTCAAAGCAGACTAATCTACTAAGTACTTAGGAAAAAAAAAAATAATCCTGTCTTTCTGTAATAAAATAGTTTGGTGTTAATATCAACATTGTGCAAACCTTCTGTTACTGCTGAGCCAGTTACAGAATCAGATGGTACTCAGACACATCTGCATCTCATAGGAATTGCTGTCACATCACAGCTATATTGGTATACATAAGGTAGAAAATATTATTGCCAACAGGAACATATAAATAAAACAATAAGCCAAATTGTGTTTTTAATAGATCAGACAAGTCACCATTCTTCAAAAATATGTTCACATAATTCTATATGAAAAGGGTTGTAAGGGTAAAAACATTTTAATCTCTTTTTAAAGAAACAAAATTTAAGAAATTTAGAGAGATGTAACTCTGTGTTTATCTTACTCATCAGAGAAAACATTAAAAGTAGGTAATGGAATTTGTTCACAGTTTGATAAAACAAAAAAATCCCCAGTATGAAGTAATGACGATAATAAAACATATTCTCCTGAGGCCTTCAGGAACTTTCAAATCTCTTAAACCAAGAAAATGTTTCACATTGTGAGACGGGGAGAAATTCAACAAAATTGTTATATTTGATAAATTTTTTGAGCTATGAGGGGGAAATGGGTAAAATAATCAAGGCAAGATGAGAAGGTTACTTTAAATCAAATTTCCCTTTTGACTTTTAAGTTCTTGTTTCAAAACTGAGAGTCATATGAAACACAGATACTTTGCATGTGTTACAGAAAAAAATGTGTCAATGTGTACGACTCATTCAAAGAATTACTCTTCAATGATAAACACAAAATCTTCCTCAGGAGGGCAATTTTATTTCAATACTGAGAAGAATGTCTTTCTGATGTAGTATTCAAAATTTAAGCTAACAGCATGAGCAAGTTATTTTTTCACTTATTCTATTGGTATAATCTGAGCTCCAAGCAATAGTCAATGGTTGCTTCCAAATATTTGATGATGAGGCAGAAACCCATCCTCTGTGATTTGGTTTAGTCTTATGCTGTTCCATATTTTAAACTTTGCTTCCATCACAGTCTGTGACAAGAAGTTCCCCAGTTCAGATTCAGACTGAAAAGTACACATTTCAGCACGGTTCAGATCGGGTTTAGCTCTGAGCTGCTGTCAGATAAACTTCTATGGAAGTGCACAGCATGGATTAGCATTTGTAACATAGAGAAGAAAATGAAGGAATCCCCAAGTGCTAAGCATGATTCCTTTTTTTAAAGTTGTGTTTCATGCTGGTTCTATCCCTGCTTTACTTAGATTACCACCAAGTAATTGGGTGTGCTCTAAAAGCATACTTGTGGATAAAGCTACTTCATTTGTGAGCATTCATAGGTAGGGTATGGGGATCATATGTGCCAGACCTAAAACGAGGGATTCTAATCCTTAGGTACTTAGTATAGATACTCAATATTTACTTGTCTCTTAAGACTGTAAATGGCAAAGTCAAAACCTCCATTCTTCAGTTATGTACTGCCATATTTTGAACAATCTATCTTCAATTTTTGCCTGTAATTGCAAGCTCAATGTGTTTCAGTACTCTGACTATACTTCTACAAAAAACAAAAAAGATCAACCAACTAACCAAAAAAAGCCTCGAAATGAAACACAACACACAAACAAATGCAAATTTGTTTCTGTGAAGATGAAAATGAGAGTTCAGAAAGGAAACAAATCCAAGAGGCAGGTATTCCCAGTTTTGCATGCAGATATTTAGTATATGCAAAGGATGAAGGCTGAAAATGGGATTTGAAAAATCCTACACATTTGAAAGAATGAGAATAACTGGAGGAGCAAAAACTCTTAAGGAACTGTAAACTAAAACAGTTTATTTGCTTTTGTGTCTTATTTCTAGGAGATTAAGATTTGATCCCTACAGAAATTCAGAGATTAGATCTCCTGGAATCATATATGTTTACCATATCAGTTAATTGTACTCTAATGGACTATACCTGTGCAAGTCTTTGGATATTACAAAGGAGAGCTTCTGAATTTAGAATCTAATTTAGTTACTAAACACTAAAAGTTGAAGATGTCACAATGAATGTTTGCCTAAATGGAGGTGTATGGGGGAGGAGGAAATTCCAAACACTAAAGCTGTGAATGAAGCCACAAACTGGTAATATAAAACATTTAAAAGAATGATATTTAAACAACCACTATTGGTAGTGTTACATAAAAGTGTTGAGTGCAATGGCTCAGATAATTATGAAGACCAACTGCCATTTAGGTCATGCACACTCTTAAAATCTGTCAAAGAAAGTGGAATGTGCTTTTGGAATTAGCGCTCAGAGCTGACAGGATATGGTGAAACCCTTAATCATTTCCTTACATAACCCAGCAGGATTATCACGTGTGCAGACCGTAACATTCCCTTGAATCTGGGGTCATGGCAAGGTTTAAACTGAAATGTGATTACCTAAATGTACAAGATGTACTGTAAATCCCAATTTAAGCAGTCCCCTTAGTACAATATTTCCAGTGAAAGCTTTTGAATAGCTAGCTTGAATTACTTCATCTGATAATCAGAATTAAACTATGAATTACTGTGTGCTTGCTTGGTAGCTGCATGATTTTGCTCTCACAAGAGCTATTGGCTAGTTATCAGAGAATATGAATGTTTTTCAATCAGTTCAGACTATATTTTTTAATTCTTAGCAGTCAAAAGAGATAGTGCATTCTGAAGATGACAGGAAAAGTGCGGGGGAGAAGTAGCCTTTCACACAGAGCACCATTTTGCCACATTTTCCTTAGAAAAGGAAGAAAGAAAATGATTAAAAAAATCTATGAAGACCGTGGGGATATCTAATGAAGAACTTCTGTCAAACCCTACTTCAGCTAAGGCCTGATGTGTCCAGAGGTGAAAGGAATTAATAAACATGTGTGGAAGAGGTGGCAATGGAACTGTCAGAGTAGACCTTGGGCATTTTGTTTTGCTGCCATTGTGTACATGTGGGTTCTAAAAGGCACCTTGTGCTTAAACCACTTGAAATGTCCAAAATTCAGGTCCATGCACCAGAGAGACTAATGAATGCAGTCACCATCTAAATACAGCACATCTTTTCCACTGTACATTAATATGCTTTCTGTCCTCTGTAAAGCTTTCCTGTCTCATAAGTAACCAGACAAATCAGGTATTTGTGAAGATTTGATGGGCAGCCCTTCAGAGTGCAGCTTCTGTCTCTGATGTTATGAAAGAGTTTAGGTAGCACTGATGTTACAAATTCATGGACTGGATGAGTTCCCTCTAGCCTTTTGGAGAACAGTGTGACAAGACTTGGATGCTATCCTTAACAGAGCTTTTCATGAAGACTTGGACTTTGAGTGAAGTACCCATGTGAACTGAGTATTCAGTTAGTGACATGGATAGGACAAAAGAGTCAGATAATGTAAGCTGTTACAGCCAAAGAAGAAGCATGATGTCTTTGGACCACAGCTATCCTTGAATAGTTTTAAATCACTACATTTAAAAGAAGAAATGTTAAAGCCAAAACATTGCTGTATTTGTCTGATCCCTGGATTTATTTAGTTTAAGTAACCAAATGCTCCCCTGGAAGTATGGAGTATTGGGAGAAAGGAGGAAGTGATGCCTCCTGCTTCTGAGTCCTGCTCTGTTTGGCTATGCTCCACTTTCTCATCAGCAGAAACTCAAACCCATAGCAACAACCTGATAGTAAATAAGTAGACCTGATCTGCTGTAAATAATGTCAGAAAATAGTAAAACTGGAGAGTCAATGCCTCAGGTGTTAATAGAACTGAAGTGTAATCTGAACATCCGCTCAGGCTGAGCATCAGGTACTCTGCTTCATGTCCCTCCTTGAGCTGGCATCTCTCTCTCTTGATTATGATATCTGAATGCCCCAGTATTACCCAATTACCCAACTTAGATTTGTGGTTACACCAGCAAAAGCTATTTTGTACATGAGTTGAGCTGACTAGTGAGAATTTGTTTCTGGGCTTTATCTTTAAAGTTTTTCTTTTGCTCCAATTTAGCCCATTACTCGTAATTATGCACTTCTGACTGCCTAAAATAATCTCCTCTCTCCTTGATTCTATCCCTTCAATTATTTAATCATGTTTTGCACAGCTGTGATTAAATTAAGTTATATATATATTTTTATTTTAACTCTCCCGATATTTCTTCTCATTCTTCACTTTCATCCCATGGATAGGATAGTGAATTTCCTTAGTAAAGACATAAAACCAGAAGCTTAAATAGTGCCTTAAATATTTTAATATTTTGTTTTAAGTGAAGTTTCTAGCTCAGGCTTGTTTTCTGAACTCTTTCAATTGAGCCTATGCCTAGGAAGGTTTGCCTTTTCTCTACTTGAAATGGGATGAAGTACAAGTTCTCTGACTTGGAGGAGAACAATGTTTGGTTCTGTGTGGCCCATGCCCAGCAATTGAACCAGTCAGGCCAATTAATTAAGCCAGACTTTTTTCCAGCAGGACTTGTGGTCTCAGCCTACAAAACAATATGAAGTTTGCAGAGAGTCATGCTGTGGGCTGCTCTCTGCATGCAAGGCCCAATGTCATGTAGGATTTGTCAGCATGGTCTGGCCCTTGCACCCTCCAAACTAATACAGACAGACATTTGGTCTGTCTGTGGTTCATCAGATCATAAATTTATATCAATTTATAATCTGAATTTGTGATCACTATTTATACATGTCCTGCACAGCTGGAGAAAAAAGAATTTTTTATTTCAAAGGTATCCACATGTTAATAAAGAAAAGCCTGAAATAAAATTGAATCACATATAAATGTTATTATTTCAACTACTTCAAATGGAGACTAGAGAGAATCTGAAGGTTGGATGTATATATTTTATAGAATGAGCTTCTGGAAACTTAAGCAGTTGCTAATTACTCTGACTTTTCCTTCCCTCATTTCATCTGCTGGCTCTATAGAAACTTCATGATTTACCTACAGTTAAAGACCTGAAGTCTACTGTCCGACAGCTAAAACCTGATGGATGCAGATACCCAGACATCATTTTGGTCTCCACTATAATCCTGATAATTTATCTTTTTTCTGGCATGGCCACAGCCCCAAGGCTGTAAATGTAGGAGAAAGGACAGGAGGCATGAGGAACTAGCCATTGCAGCTCATTTGGAGGAAATTATTTGGATTGAATTTGGAAGAATCTAACATATAGCTATCACAAACCCTCATCTTAGGGCAAGTAACCACACTAGAAATATAGCATCTCTGAGGAAAGTAGTGCAGTTTGTTTCCATAATTTCATCTTCCATTTCGTTAAATACTTTTTTTTTTTTTCTGGGTACTTGTAGTATCAGTGTATAAAAATGGTACTTAAGACTCGCTCTGTTTTTAGTGTAAAAAAAAAAAAAGAAAAAAAGTAAAGGTATATACAGACTCTCCCATATTTATCAATTTACTTGCTCTATTTTTCATCAACCAAGAAGAAGAGAAAAAAAGTCTCCTACTAGAATTTTTTTTTAAATTTTTTTATTTTTTTCCCCAAAAAGAAGTTTTATCTTCAAAATTTTATGTTTGGAGCAAATATCTCCTTATTTTCTGCCTGGGGAGTATAAAATATTCTCCAGGCATTTATTTCAAAGACTGATTTCCCTGAGAAATTTGGCTCCTGGTAAGTGTTTATAGCGTCAGTGTCTAACCCAAGGCACTGATTTTATGTTCAAAGCAGCAGCATAATAGCTTGTAGATTTACTGGATTTTAACTCAGATTCCTTTTTGCACCCCATTGTAATGGATGAATAATTTCTGACTCTGAATTACTCATGTTGACATGAACTTGAGTGAATAAACTAAAATGGAGTTACAAGAGCAGAGAAAAGTTTCAATAGCTTTATATGGCTTGCCTCTCCCAGGAAGTATGAGTGTATATTTTGACTAAGAGCTTTGTTGAAATTAGAGAGAGATATGCATATTGAGTTACAGGGGTAAGCATTAAGGTGGGCAGGGCCTCAGCACAAAAAAATGACACACTGCCAGAGAAACAGAGCCAAAGTCATGCATTTTTCTTCTTGTTCTGCAGTCTGCCTTGATGTAGGAGATGAACTGCAATTTGTATCCAAGAGCAGAAGTGTTTGCATTAACTAAGAGCTAAGAAGCTTCTGCTGGCTTGATTACTACTAATTAAAAAGCTAAATATCCTTTCAAACAACAATAAGAGTTCATTCATAGAATAACAATGTAAGAATATGTGAATTTCAGTGGTAGTTTTGTATGAATGATTTATACAAAAAATATACTTATGTCTTGCATTCCTGCTAAATTTCAATGTGTTTTTTGAACTATCAGTACTTAATTAATCAAGACATAAATACATCTACTCTGGAGTTGGAAAACGCATGGTCGGATTTTAAAATCCTCTCTTAATTTTTGAGGCTTTGGATGTATAAAAAGCACCATTTCAGCTATCAGTGTTAGGTGATGAAATATAGACCTGTTGAAATCCTTTTCCCCTTTGAATTTTTTGAAGGTTATTCTCCTGCCTTTAAGTGTGCCTGTTCCTAAGAGTTCAAACATCCAAAATTATCTTTAGCATCCATGCAGTTATTTTTTTAAACTTTCTGTAGTATAGATTTGTTCCCTAAACAAAACCAAAATTATTTCAAGCAAAACCTCATACATGAATTTAAGCATGAAGACTAGATTTCCAGAGAAAATCTGCAAAGGATTTCTGCTTCTACAATGACCTTTACTTTTAAGGCATTTCGCCATAAAGACTGCTGTACTTGACATGATTTAATGCTCATCCAATTAGGCTGACAATTTGTTCATTTGAACTGAGAGTTGTCCTGTCTCCAAAATTTTGTGTTGACCACACTGTAGTATCTACTATCATTTAGATTAAGATCACAAAATTTTTAGGACCTAATCCCAATGAATATTCCATTCATAATTTGAGTTACAGTGACATAAAAGTTACTTTGACTAAATACGATAAATGGCCCTGTACGTTCATTCAGCAGTTTCTAAGTCGTTGAATCTCAGGGTCTGCCAAGGATTCAAAACTGGATCATCATCAGTAAAACTGTCTTTTAGTTTACTATTGTGAGTCATAAGTTTGGATATAGTCTTGTGATTTAAAATGATGGCTTGTTATTTGAATGATATGTATAGAATATTTGAAATAACTTGAAAATGCCATTTTATTAATTAATTTGAAGCATGTTTGCTTATATCTGTTACCTGATACAAAAATATGTTCAATTTTTAGCTAGGAATTAAACTTCAGAGGCAAAGAATATCTTTTGTTCCTTCTCTGATTGAGCAGAGTTACCAAAACACTGAAAATGCTATTAGTGTATTTGTATCCTTAGAAAAGCATAAAAGAGACAGCAATTCACAAACAGGATGAACTTTCAAGAAATTAAGTTAGAAGATCAAAGGAAGAGATTAAAGAAGAGCACTCAGAAGAAGTGAATCCCACTGAGACTGTAGCTAATAGAGAAAGACCAAGAGACCCCAGAGTAGCAGCTGCTGCCAAAATGCCACTGCTATAATAGAAAGAAAATCTGTATCTTGAAAGTGAAACAGTTGTGTTTTGTTTGCTTGTCTTTTTTCTTCTACCACTAAATCACAGATATTTCTAACATAAAAGGTAAGTTTTTCCATAGACTAGAATAGTTATCAAAATGCCAAAATGCCACAGTTTTTGTCTTTATACAGTTAAAATTGCTATGTTTAACCATTTATTCGACTTTTTAAAAAAGCAAAATCATTAGATAAAATAAGTTATTGGGAAACTTATTTTCTCTGGATATATTTTTATTGAGTATAAGAATTTATAGCTGAATTAGTTACTTCAAGACATACCAAAAATATTACTTATCTTCAAATAAAAAAAAAATACAAACTTACCTATATCTTGGAATTAATAATGAATGAATATAAAAAGAATCAGTAGATTAGGCAATATTTAGTATAGGGTGTTTTGCCCAGGACAAATAATCTAATACAACTGTCATATGTAGGATTTATATAATTTGATAACTAGAATGATCCAAACAAATATATTCATTTTCTAGATGCAAATTAATTGGGAAATTTTTAAAAACTGACAAGAAATAGCTCATCATCTATGGTTCTCCTACAACCAAACCATGATAATTATTTGCAATATGGGAACAGTAGAATTAGCCTGTATTTTATCCATGTCTATTTGCCGGTGACATGTCTTTTCTGGCATATTTTTGGGTTTTGGGGTGGTTTTTTTGTTTGTTTTTGGTTTTTTGTTTGTTTGTTTTTTTACTTTTTTGGGTTTTTTTTTATTTCTCCTTCTCTGTCTCTAATTGTTAACATTTTAAGACCTAGTCATTTTGATCATCCTGATTTCTTCAAGTAATCTGGTTCAAACTTGTGACTTGCCAGCATTTGAACTCCATGACTACAGCCCTCCAGTCACACCAAGTTAAAAATACGCTTTTATTTGCATGGCAGCTCTGTTAAAAAGAGAACCAAAATGAAAGGGACAAAAAACCTCCCACCAGTCTCCATGTTCTGCTGTCTTTGCTGCACTATTTAGGAGCTGCACCACTGAGCTTTCCACAGAGACATGTTCGAGTGTCCAGGGCAGAAGGAGCTCAGGTGGAAACACTTATTTCAGCTTCTGTGGGACTTTCACAGAATTTCCTTAAATCCTCTGTGACTTCATGTTTCTCCACTGACCCTCATTCCAGCCTGTTTCTGATAGTGATAAACTGCAACATGGTGACCATCTCTTTTCCTCTGTCTGTTACTCATTGAAAATCATCCATCTGCTACCTTGCTTAAGCAAACATTTAAATATTTTCAAGGCCTAACCCTACAATTTTTCATGATGACAGACAATAAAATTACTCTCTCATCCATTGATCAGCTTTGCCTATTGAGTGGTATTTAGGCTTAAAACCCTTTTCAGGTCCTATGTCCTGACATAGCTAAATTTTTCTGATTCTGTTGGCCATATCTGAAATAGTGTCTTTTGTTTCCCTTTGCTCAGACATAAAACTTGGCAAAGTTCACAGCTTCTTTTGTCTTGATCCTTTACACTGGGGAAGGCAAATGCAAGCATTCTGTGTACTGCTGTGCTGCACAAAAGATAAGATGCTTTTAATCCCCCTCAGACTTTTTAGAGACAAGCTTCATTCTATACATAATCTTTTTCTTCATATCAGTCTACTTTTCCCCAGGTGTTGGTTTTTCAGAGTCATCTCCATTCTTTTTTGCAAATAACTCATCATTCCTGGGAGGTACTCCCTACAAGCATCTGTAATGATTCCTCATTATCTTTTGTTAGGTCTGGGTCTGCTGCAGTGCTTGTGAAAGGCACCCTGAGCTGGGATGTGTTGAGTCTACTATCTGTTATACTGAAATATATGCTTTCCTTGCTGCTAGTGCTTTCTGATTAGACTACATCTACCTGTTGTCCCTCATTTCACTCTTGAATTGCCATCTTAGTGGTAGAAGACTCATGATTATTTCTTTTTCCCACTGGAGTGTGACTCCGTTCCCTTCATATTATGGTTAACATAATTAATATGAATAAGAACTAAGACCCTGTCGATTTAAAAATGCTTTAAGATGAATGAGATCGCTTCCATTGGTTAAAGAAATATTTTTTTATTGCACAGCTCTGTGTAAGAGACTTGTAACACATAGTCATGTAAGGAATGAGAGGCATATATGGTGTTCCACAGTAGCCTTTAGGCTTTTACATTGAAATAGAGCAGGCACTGGCAGGGAATGTGTGCCAGGTCACTCAATTTATAGGCTGGTTTCTGCAGACTGAACTGCCCATTTCAGAGCACAGAGCCACAGACAGTCAGGTAACTTCAGCTCCAGCATCATATGCAGTCTTTTTGAAAGCATCTGTCTGATAGCAGTGTGGCACTGAGCTGTGATACAACATAACTGGTGCCACAGCGAGAACCTTCTGGTCTCTTGGCATTGTGAGATCTTATTAAATAATTCTATCATCTCACAGCAGCTGCCTGTTGAGGCACTCATTGGCAGTCTTTGTAACCATGCACATTCTTTTATCTTACAGCTGAGACTGACAGAAGTAGGTGTCCTATTTTTCTTGGGGTTTTTCAAAATAATTTCTTCTTTTTAATTCTTAGGAACTGTCTGGGCCCCACATTCTTCATCTATCTATCCCCTGGGAAAAAAATTTTATATTAAAAGAATTTTACATTTTTTTCTAAATTAGGGAAAATCTAGTGTTTTCACTGTCAAAGGATGTTTTTTTCCTGTTTGTGTTATTTCTTCTGGCTGTGAGCTCTGGATTGAAGAACAGAGATTTTCTTTCTTTCATTTTCCATCTTTTTTCAGAAGTAGTGTTTTTAATTGAGGATATTTCTCATCTCTACTCTTTTGTCAAAACCTTCCTAATATTTTATTTATTTACAGTGTTTCTGAGCACAAAGCCTCTGAGTTGAATAAGAGATTTTTTCCATCTTCCTCATGCTGCTTTTTAAACTCAGTACATTTTAACAGTGAGTTTCATATTTTGTTCTTTTTTTCATAAATTTAACTTTATTTTAATCTATTTTTTATCTTTTTTTAAAAACTAAAGCTTGTATACTTTTTAAAAAAAATTTGTTATTGTGATGTCCATTAATATAAAAAACAACATTGTAACATTTCTTAAGAAAACAGTTATTTCTCAAGCAGTCCAGAAAGAGTCCAGTCAAGAGACAAGGCCTTGTGGGTCTCACAAGGGTATGGTGGAGAACAGCCTCCAGTTTTCTTTGCTCCAGGATGAAGAACATGATATGGCACAAGCAGCTTGTGCTGTGCCTGTACTTAAAAAGAGTTCTGAGAGGGATCTGAGGGTGGTGAGGGGGTTGGATGCTCCTTGGTTAGGCCAACACCTATTTCCAACTCCCAGTCATCACTGGTAGCATTTTAAAATACTTACTGCTTTTCTGAAATATTTTGGCCTATGATTTCCTATAAAACTGGTACTTTCTTGTAAATATCTTGTTAATATCTTCCTTCAAACTGTCTTTGATGGAATACCTATGAAAATTTGAAGACAGAAATCACAGAGAATACACATCACAGTATGTTTTACCTACTCTTTCCATCTTTCAGTTGCACTGATGCTGTTGATGCTTTGAGGGTGGGGCTGCCTTTCTGCTTTAGACATTGGAAAAACGTATAGTAGGGATAGCCTTGTTTTCAGAAAATATAGCTATTTAAATATGTTAACAGTCAAATACTGACAGGGAGAAGACATTTGCTACTTCCAGGAAATAGTAAAACATTTGGTTAGTCTTCTTTCTTTTGATATCGGCACCAGCTTTTACATAATATGTTCTATCATTAAACTAAAAATTTCCCTCCTCTCATTTTCATATAAGAATATATGTAGATAAATGCACAGTAAAATAAGGTAAGATTATGTATTTTGGTGAGAACTGTACTAATTAATAAGGACTATAAGTAGTGTCTCTGTTGTACTAGACCACGAGGCTTCTTATAGTAAAGAGATCTAGAAAATTCATAAAAGCAGACATTGCAGTAAAGAAAACAGAGGTCAGTGATATTTGGATGACTTTGAATTGTCAATCAGGGA
Organism: Cyanistes caeruleus; assembly: GCF_971803275.1. Classification (NCBI taxonomy): domain Eukaryota; kingdom Metazoa; phylum Chordata; class Aves; order Passeriformes; family Paridae; genus Cyanistes; species Cyanistes caeruleus. The sequence continues at coordinate 23,732,716 of NC_141732.1, forward strand.
AGCAGCAGGATTTAAATTAGATTGTTTCTTTTGTAGCCTGGATAATACATGTTAATGATAGTTAACCCAGCATGTTAGTCTGGTTTACATTAACAATCATAGCTAAATAAAAATATGATATAAAAAAAATGTGAGATATGAAAACAGAAAAAGTGAAAATATCACAAAATTCTATAGGGATCCTGACTTGTGAGCCAGCTAAATAAAGTAGAAAGCCAAATGGACTTAGCATCCTGAGGAGTCTTGTTCCATGTTCAGTAGCATGCTCTAATTTAGCTTCAGTTTTAATGCAGATAGGTTTCATGTGGAGATCCTCTGCTCATATTTATTATTTATGTGTGCTTATTCATGAGCAATGAAAAACTGCAAAACTATTGAGTTACTGAGAGCTTTCTATGTAAAATCTAATTTTCATAAAGAGCTCTATTTCTCAGTCAATAGCTGGTTTATTGAACAAATGAATCCCTCGAAGAACTAGTATTCAAAATATAAATTCAGAAATGTGTCCCCTTATCCTGTTTCTCTCTCCCCCTTCCAAAACCCTCCCCCCCAAAAAAGACAAACCAAACCAAAAGCAAACCAAAACAGACCCAAACAAAACAAACACCTAAAAACCAAAACAACAAACAAAAACAACAAAAAACCCCCACCAAAAAGCCACTGAGAAACAAACAAACAAAAAAAAAACCCAAACAGACTTTGTGAAGAATTTCTGTTGTTGAAACTCTTGGGCTTGGTAAAACACTCTATCATACTTGTTAATTTTTGGGGATTTTTCAGTGTTTCAGTGTCTAATTTGACATATAATACAGTTTTTCTCTCCTGCCATGTTTTCTGTTGTTGTTTTTTTTTTTTTTACTTTCTTACAAATAAGTAAGACACATACATATGGAACTGTGCACATGATACCCAGCAATATTTTAAATCTTAATACTTTTATGTTTAAATTGTTAATATCTTAAATCTGACAATGTAGAAGGGATGGATAAATTGGAGCAGATAAATGTGAAAGAGCTGTAGCTAAACACCTTTCCCAATGTTCAAACATCCTTTTTTCTAGATTCCATTTTATTCCTGAGAAGCATCACTTCTTTTTATGCCAAAACTCAAAGCGGGATTATTTTATTATGCTCTTTGCTGGCTTTGGCTGGGGTTGAGTAAACTTTCTTTGCAGTGGCTGGTATGGGGCTGTGTTTTGGATCTGTGCTGGACACAAGGTTGGTAACACAGAGATGTTTTTGTTATTGCTGAGCAGGGCTTACAGAGCCAAGACCTTCTCTGCTGTTTGTATTTCCACCCTGGTGAGGGAGTTGGGGGTGCCTGAGAGGCTGGGAGGAGACAGCTGGGACAGGTGACCCCAAATGGGCAAAGGAATATTCCAGACATGATGCTCAGTACAAAAAGTGGGGGGAAGAATGAGAAAGGTGGAGGACATTTGGAGGGATGGTGTTTGTCTTCCCAAACACCACTGCCCTTGATGGGGCCATGCTCTCCTGGAGCATGGCTGAACCCATAGGAAGCAGGGAATTATGTATTTGTTATGCTTTGCTACTGTGCACAGATTTGGCTTTCCCAATTAAACTGTTCCTCTCTCAACTCGTGAATTTTTACTTTCTCCTCCCCATTCCACTGGGTTGTGGGGGAAGAAGAGGGCTGGTGAGGGGCTGCATGGCGCTTAGTTTCCAGCTGGGCTTAAACTCCAACAGCTGGAAAGCAGCTCCTTCCTAAGTGAACTAGTTCTCAGTATTTTCCTGTGAAAACACTGAATGCTTGAGTGGAAATTTGTATGCTTTTGGTAACATCAACCCAACCATTAACTAATCTCCCTAGGTTCCTTCTTGACCTTGGCTACTACTTGGTTGATGAGCCATTTTCCCCAAAAATATTTTGGACTGTTATGACCAGCTTGCATTTATGGGATTTCTACCATGTGCATGATGCAGATCTAGCTGATTTTTTTTTTTTTTTTTTAATCTAAGCTATGTGTCTTTTCTATTCCCTATACATCTGTGTGTTTGTTGCTCTACTTCAGCTTCTTTCCTGGCTCTGATTCCTGTTTCTGAATTCTGATGTGATATTTGACTCCCAGTGTGAATTGGCCTGGTTGCAGGCTATTAATTTTAAATATGGACTTGCTGTGACTTGAAATCAATGCCTTCCCTTCCTATCCCCTTAGATAACTGTTTTTTTCCTGTTGTTGTTATTGATCAATGTATTCTGGCGTGCTGTTGTACCCTGAGCTAACTAATTTCTAGAAATGATGGCCCATGGCCTGGGTGGGATTCCCTGCTGAACATTTTTCCTTAAATTTAAGCAAGAATTAGCTGTCAGATGTTAAGTCATAAAAACTAAAGAAAATGAAGTGCATGCAGGAGAACATCTGTTCTAAAAATGTGACTTAAAATGATCATACAGCACAGTAGGAAGAACATCTGTTCATTGCTCAACAGAATCTAGTAATAAATGTAAAAACAGAATAGAGCAAGAAGTATAAAAAGACTCTGATGTATGCTAGATGCCAGTCAAGAGTTTTAGGGTGACACGTCTCTTGTGTTACCTTCCTGTAGTCTGGGGTCCATGGTGTCAGAGGAGGGCATCACTGTGAGGACAGCAGAATAAAGAACAAGTTTATTGCTTGATTTTTAGAGTACAAGAAAAATACGTAGTCTTTTAGGTAAGAAATCATTGCAACAACAACAACAACAACAAAGCCATTCATGCAGCCATTCACATCCAGGAAAAAGATAGCAAAACTGTTTTATCTTTGGTCTTATTGATAATCTTAACAGTCCAAAGAGTGAGCACTTGAGACATAGAATATGTTCAAGAAACAGTTTTCTTACAGTGGCAACATTCCCTAAAAGCCATTATTTTATTTCATACAATAGGTGTCCTCCAATGTCAGGAAACTTAATACTGACTACGGCTGCAAGTAAAATGTAGACTTAGATGAATACATCAGAAAGTATACCTACAAAAACATATTCAAATTAAAAATAAGATCAAGAAAATGATTTTTTTTTCCCTCACAGATAAATTAACAGCAATGTTAATTGTATGTTTATTATGCAATCATTTAGTCCATCCAATTTATGTTCATGGTAAACCATTAACATAATTTTGTCATTCCACCAAGATGTAGTAGTAACAAAGATTGGGTTAGAAAAAAAGAGAAGGGATTTACTATGGTTTTAGATGCAGACCAAATCACATAAAGAATCAACGTTGTCTCTTTTGTGAATTTTAGATCTAATCTCATATTCTCTTATTTCTATAATAAATATGTGGTTCTACAGGACTATTTCAGTTTCTAAAATGTATTCCTTCCATTTTTTCAATTTATTAATTTGTCCATTTCTGAGTCTCAACATAGATATCTTCATCAGCTGGAAAATACTATCTAAGGCAGTGGACAGAACCTTTTCATTTGAAATGATGACTTTATTCATCTTTGCCATCTGCATGCAATTAAAAAGTTTTTGAATGTCTTATTGAACATCAAATTTAGGTCACTCTCAATATACAGAGCTGAGGAATCAGCACTTTTCTTTTATATAATTATGCAGTGAGATTTGGACATTATTGAATAAAACTTCAGAACTTAATTCAATAATATTTAATTGTATGATAGTGCCTGACCTCTAAAAGCAACGTTATCAGTCTGAGTTTGGGGTTTTTTTGCATTATCTAGGAGATGTTATGGGGTAAGTCAAGTGCAGGCATATCTCCTGTGGCCTTTTCCCTAACTGAGGAGCCCAAACACAAAGTTGTGTCAGACTGGATAAAGAGACTTGGGAGTCACCAAAGCCAATAAAGAATTTGGAACCACTGGAGTCAATATTCTGGACCTTTATCTGTCTAATTATATCTTTTTAAAACTTAAATAAAATAGACCACTGAGTTTTTATTAGCCCAGACTATTTAAACTAATGAAATTATAGCCTTCTGAGCTGTCATTAACAGTGTGCTCAGTTAGATTTTGCTCAGGACCAAATAAAATACTTCTTTCTCCACCACCAGATTTTTGAAAAAGAGCTTGTTTTGATGAAATCTTCTGGCATAGTTTTCTTTAGTCTCTGGTATCACCATGATGTTTTAATCTACACAGCCATCATATCAGAAATACAGAAGAAAACTGACATGGATTAGTGTAAAGTGTAGCTAGAATTTTTTTAAATTTTTAAAAGGAGGGATAATAAAAAGGAAGATTATTTGGGAAAGGAATAGCTAAGAGAAAAAAAACAAACCAAAAAAACAATACATGAAAACTAAAATCCCTAAACAATTTGAATGCTCTATGCAGTGAGAAATGAAAACAATGTCATGCAACAGGAGTCAGAGTAAAAAATGCCAGTCCTTTGAAAACATGGTATGTTAAGGATGCCTTTCTGGTATTGTAGTTAGTGAAATGTTAGAGTGAGGTATCTTACAGTTCTGAGGAAATACCTCCTTTTATTTTTAAATACAATAGACAAATATCTGTTAAGGATTGTCTGGGTACCCTAGCTTTTGTCTCACTGTAGTGAGATGGAATAGACAATCTGACACAATTCTTCACTTTCCACTTCTGTATTCTTGTGAGTTATTAACTGTATTTCATCTATATTCTTGATTGCCTGTCTTCTAAAAGTAGTCAGTAATCTTGTATTGTAAAGAAAGCCCTATAAAGTTTCATTTTTAAATTTTAGATTATGTTATTTTTGACACATGAAAAAAAAAACCAACTATACCTGGAGCAATGAATTCTTATTGCTTTAAGCAATAATTTTATTTTACCGTATTTTCTTCTACATTGTGTTATTCCCTGGGTTGTGTAAGACTGAGGGATGAGAACAGTTTTGTAGTAAGTTTTAAAATGTTGTATAACCAAAACCAGAGTGCAGGACAGGCACTAAAGGAAGTGTGATTTCAGTTAGAGTGCACGTGATGTAGATCATCTAACTTTTCATCAAGTACACTTGCATTGTGGATTATTTTTCCAGGTATAGTTTTTTTATCTAAAGAAGTAATGAATAAGTAGGCTCTAACAAGAAATTCAAATAATGTGCAGAGTAATGAACTTGGCTATTAAGGATGCATCACAGGAATTGGATCAGTGCACTACATATTGACATATTTCTAAGGAGTGATGCTGAGGTTTTCACTTTCTGTCCTCAAAGAAGTAGCATTCAGCACAGGTGGTCAATTCCTTGTCACCTCAGATTCCAGTAGATCTTGGCATGTGAAGCTTAGATTTCTAATTAAAAAATAAAGATAATATTCTAAGTCAGGTTGTCTTTGGATAAATTTTGAGAGTAGACACACATAGATTTTCCTTCTTTTTTAAGAAGTTGCTACCTTCAACTCCTACTGAAAAATCAAAAATTGCACGGCCAGTATTAAGTGATTTCTCTTTATGTCACTTCTTTTCTTTTTTTATAAAGGAATCCTCTTTTGTTTACTGGTGTTTCACATAAATATTTTCAAGTATTTTCTACCTCCACACATGCAATGAAACCTTATTTTGTAGCAAGCAAAGCTGCCTTTAAGGAGCACAGAATGTTTTTTCTTGAAATGGTTATTATATTGGAGAAGCTGTAGCTTTAATGTACTAGCACCATTTTAAACAGAAATATCAAAGTAAAATTCACTCGCTCCTGGTAGAAAAAGCGGATTTTATTTTTCTAATATAAATTAGAATATATAAAATACTCAGATATGCATCTTTTATTCTGGTGATTATTTTAAGCCTGGGAATAATGAGAAGTGTAATTATAGTAAAAAAAATATATATCTTTTCCCCTCATTTATTCTTTTCTAATACAACCCAAACATAATTTCATATTTAGAAGACACTAAATACTCCCATGGTAAACAAGTCAATGCTTCTAAGTAAATATTGGAATTTGATGTGAGTTCCTGTAAAGCTAAGGAATCTACTGAATTTAATAAAAGCGAGAACATTTCTGAGGTATTAGCAGAAAGGAAGAATGTGATAAAGCATTTTTCCTCAAGAGATAATCATTTGATATGCTTGGCTATACAAGCAGGAATTTCAGGTCTTAACTGGAGATTGGTACGAATTACGTTGAATTACTCTGTAAAACAGAAGTGAAAGCATTACCTGAATGAATTAAGGCAATCTCCCAAGAGACAACAGTGTTAAGAAGTCTTTCATTGTGGGAGGGTTTTTTGTTTTTTTTTCTTTTCACCCAGCCTTTTACAGAACTCACCAAGAAATTCTATAAAACCCAAAGACCTTCAAGAAAAGCTGTGATGTAGAAAAATCTCTAAAATTCATATGCACAGGCCAGGCGTCAACAAAAGTTTTACAACATCAAACATAACAGGAAAAATTGACATAAAAATTGATGTGAAATTTACGCCCAAAGTTGTCATGTCTACACTTTACTCATCATTGATATGATTCAAAATTCACCAAATTGTACTTTAAAGCTTATTTCCAAGGTAAGATTAGTAAAGTTGCATGCATTTTGAGGTTAAGGGAATTTTATATTTCTGTTTGAATACCATTTGCAGCAAAACAGGGAACTAGATAAATTTTCAATCAATGCATCTGTCCATTCTAAAGTTTGTTTACTGTAGTAATATACTGTAGAAGATACTGTACCCGTTAAAGTTACATAGATAGTACTTTGATGACTTCAGGTAATTTTAGGAGTGGGGAATTTAAATGGGCCATCGATAGATTAAGTGCTGTTCCAAACACAGGTAATACAGGGGTACATAAATAAATAGCCTCTCTCAGAGAATTCTCCTCTCATCACACCACCATTTCACAGTGGTTTTAGTGGTTTTAATATTCCCTATTTGCCTCACAGTTGCAAACACACCCTGTCATTGTTTAAAAGAGTGTCACTTAAACATCAATATGAAAAATACTGACATTTAAAGACATCTATATTATAATGTGCTATCAAGGTATTATCACAGGTAAAACTGGGAGTTTATAACCCAGTTTTAAACAATAGACCATACCAAAATTTATAACCCTGGTGTTACTCCTTTTGATCTAATGGAACCAAATTGGTTTAAAACAAATGGAATCTGAATTAAGACACGTATTTCCTTTGTCCTAAATTTATGGAAGCCAGTTACCACAGACTTAGTACAATTTGGAAGGGCACCTGAAAAAATCACTGGTAAGTGCTTTGATGTTGTTCCAAGTGTTAACAGCAGACAGGAAAAGATGCTGTAACTTTTTTCAGTAAAGGGCTGCTCAGTGGGGCTGTTATGCTTGCAACACATCCCCTAATGCAAGGCTGCTTGTCAGCTTATCAAGGCTGCTTAGGTCAGCAACAACTTCTAAGTGACTATTAGGACCCCCAAATTCCCACCTGTATGTGTGGGTATAAGAGTACAGGTAAGTGTGCCAGAAATTAAGAAAGAAATTTCACCTTTCACAAACCGTGGACTAAATGTATATTTGACAGCCCTTCTTTTGATGTACTCTATTAGCTTGAAAATAATTGGAATGTGTCTCTGGACACATGGACTTTTGGAGATTTGTTTCCATATAATTCCCTTGACACACTTCCTTTTTATACATTTTTATGTATCCTACTCCTTACAGGTGGTCCATGTGCCTGGATGTTCTTATACAGCTGAAAAATGGAAGAATAAGGGCTAAGAACAACTGACAGAGGTAAGGCAAAGCACCATGCTTGCCTGGATACCAGCTGAGTATTAGTAGTGGTTGCTCCTCTAATGACTTTGTCTGTTTCACATGAAGGGTTGAATTTCAAAGACAATAGACAATGTTTGTCCAGTGCTTAGATCTGGGTCCAGCAAAGGACAAATTTTCTCCTCCAGGAGTATGAAAATTTTTTTTTTGAGCTATTTTTCACTGACAAAAATGAACTCCATAATGCATCAGTGATGCAGGAATGTTTGAGTTTTTTACAGAAAGTAATTTGTGCCACAGGTGAACATATGGAAATGACTTATTTTGAGAGTATCTAACTGCATTCCTAAATGACATATATATTTTCTCAGGTTAATTAACATTTTCTGCACAGTATATTTGAAGCATCCAAGCATGATGATCTCACTTATTTCCTGTGCCCAGAGCATATGACAAGGCATTTGGTTATTAACCAGTCCAGCAAACAGGATGCCTTTCACAACCATTACTCTGAAGAGAGTTTACTCTATGTTGTGTATAGTCTTCAGTTTTCATTGCCTCCTGTTTTCACCCTATTTATTTTCTGGATTATAAGCAACTGGGACCAACTGATCTCCACCCTGAGTTAGTGTTTTGAACCCAGGAGTCTGTCTCATTGTCTGTGTTCCAGTTCTATTCTGTTATTTTAGAGAAAACAAATAGCTATTATGACATTTTCTTACAAATGCAGTTCCTCAGAAGCAGTGAACCAGTCACTGGATCTGTTCCAGCATGACAATGCTTCTTAGATGTGAAGAGTAAATATAAAGTATTGTAATATACATAAAATATATAAAGTGTTGTAAGCCTTTTTCAAATGTCCAAGGCTCATTTTACTCCCCATTATCACTCTTCAGTTTCCTCTGTATGGATGAACCTCTGGAAAAATTTGTATTAAAGCAGCTACAATATGTGAGGCTCATATATCAGAATACCACTTTTTATGTCAAGGACTCATGAAGGCCTGGATATAACCACCAACTAAGAGCTTTTTCCTTATACCTTTTTTGCAATTACCTAGGCAATGGAAGCATTTTTCCCCCATCATTCCTGTCAGGTAGTAAAGCTTTTACTCTTTAAGACAAGGGATTAGAAGAATGCCATGCCCCATTATCTTTGCTGGTTTGTGCTCTGGGGGCAGAATCATGTAGCTGTTCTTGTTCTTTGTCCTCTCTTTTGTTGGCTTATGCTTAAAAAATGAATAACTATTTTCCTCAATGACTACAGGCAAAGCTAATGCTAAAAATAGAAGTGTTTTTATTTCTGTTTTTATTTAGTCCCAAATTCTATCATACATAGTATGATAAATACATCAAGCTAAGAAATTTTGGTGTACAGAACTACTGAAAAGTCTGCCTTTGTTCAGTTATCCTCAAATGATTTGTACTTCCTATGATTAGTTATAATCAGACCTGTTCTATGCTCAAAATCAAGGAACATAAGAATGATCTTTTCATAGCAGGTATTTCTGTAACCATGTTTGGAGAGTAAGGACTGCATGCAAGAATACCATCTGTCCTTTAGACAATGAATGATGACAGTTTTTAGTGTTTTTCTAACCTCTGGAGCTGACTAAGAAACAAATAACTGAGTATTCCCCCCCCCACACACACTATTATACTCACAGTTTGCATTGGGAATATAAACAAGATCCATGCAAATGAGATGAAGTTGACCAAAAGGCATTACTATGTTCAGAAACTATGACTCCCTGAAAAGACATGCCATTAGTTTCCTGCATGTGGTTCCTGGTGTTTTAGAACAAACATATTTATTGGAAAAATACCTTGTTTTGACTCAATTAGTCATCTGTGGTGCACAAGGCAGCAGTGTTTAGTGATACTGAAGATACTTTCCTTTCAAAGGAGTCAGAGACAAGATGAGAATTCCCAGGGGTTTTTATTGGTTTTTAAAAGCTTGATAGCTTGACAGATTTTTAAAGGATAGATAGCTTTGGCCTCTCTAATGACATGGTGATTCACCAGAGAACACACACAGCCAAAAAATAATAACAATACTAGCAGTCAGTGATCTCTTATATCAAACACAGATTTAGAATTCTCAACTACCATATCCAGGTTTCCCCACTCCTGTGAGTAGCAGCAACATGAAAGCCTTCTTTCTTTGGAATATAAAGAGTTGTAAATGGAATACAAGCCTTTTCATGTAAGTTGGCAATGTACACCATTATTGCTACTACATTAGAGGTAAAAGAATAATTGAAACTTATAATATTATCAGATTTTTTTTCCTTACTAGCAGATGTCTTTATTAATTACTAAGATAAAGGGAGAGAATGAAGTTTTTTCAATTAAGAAAATAAAAAATACAACTTGTCTTGGATTCTCAGATAAATTATTCTAATAATTACTTTCTAGACAAGATCTAGATAGGATGATTTACAAAATAACTTAAAATGTGTCATTAATTATGGTGTTGAGTATATGAATGAATAAACATGAGTGTGATACATCAAAAAGGGCAGTTCAGTAAATTCTACATCTTGGGGAATCCAGCACCAATCCAGTATCCCATGGATATGGGATAGTGGTAACTAAAAATGGAAAAATTCAAAAGAAACAAGCATGGAAGGCTAAGAACGTGCCAAGTATCAACCCATTGCTATATTCCAGAAGACAAAGTGAATAAAACCAGAAAGGCAGCAAAAGGAACAGAGTGCACTTCCCATGCTAACTCACTGTTGCTGCACACAAGAACTTTGTCCCTGTGCTCTGGATTTATCTGCTGGACACTCTCAGCTCTGTCTGCCTTGTCAGAGCCCCAGTGTTCTTGCTAGCTCTTCTTGTGCCTCGAACAGGTTGGCCCTGCCTGTGGGCAGTGAGTCATGTCAGAGAATGGTACATTGCACTGCAAAACTCAGAAGCAGGGAAGCAAGCCACCAGCTGGCATTAATCAGGGACCATTAACTATAAACAAGCACATCCTTCATGGCTTCTAAATTTAGTTTCTAACAATTGCTATTTCTTCTACATTTCATTTCATTTCAGGCTGTGTGCAGGTAGGCAATGAAGACTATGGATTTCCTGGATATAGTAATAGAGTTTCAAAGTATTTCCTATATATTTCCTACGGTCTATGTCTAGCAATGGTATTTAGATATTATTAATCAACACTAATATAAAATATGAAACAGTAACTCTCCAACTCACAGCTTATTAGCAAAATATCTTGTTTTGTATTACTATGCTTCCTATCTTGTACTGCCCCTGAACATTTTGTTGAGGTCCTACTGTTGAATAGCTTGCAGCTATTTGAAGCCATGTGAACTGTCTCCCACATATCTGCATTGCCAGCCAGGCCAACCTGTTTGCAAAATATCCTCTACAATTAACTGGATTTTTTTTTTTCTTTTTTTTTTTTTTTTGGTAATTGTCAGGTTTAGCCCAACTGAGTAGGTCTGTAGATCAACCTTGACATTAAACCACTCTCACATAGGACCTATTTCCAACCTGCAGCTGCAAACATTTTGTTTTGTTCATCTGTCATTTTTACTACAGAATGAACAGGTGATAGATTTATGTCCTAGCTACTCTAGGGTGTCATTTCTCCTTCATCCTAAATCACATGAAATGGCAGTGTTGCTAATTTCCCATGTATTTAGTTGTAGTCTGACAGCAGGTAGAAATGAGAGCCTATAAAAGACAGGCTAAGGATAGTCACTGCATATTCCTGGGATTATTAACCAAATCTTCTTGAGATATGCTTTCCAATGGTCATTTTTGCTATTTGGGAAGACAATTAGTGTAAGTACAAATCTTATTTTGTTCTATGCTCTCTTGCTAACACTGGTTAATAATTGCTAGGAGGCAAGTCTCATTATTTCTTGGAAACTCAGGTTCTGAGATGCTGTTAAATCTTCCTGATACGTGTCACTCTGATCACTCCAGTATGTTGTGAATTATTCACCCCAGACTTTTTCCACTCAGAGGCATCAAAGCAAAGGTCCTTCTAATGTGTTTCAGATCACTCAAAAATGGCTTTATATTGACAGAAGATTACCTGCATACTTTCTTTGGAAAAGGATCTTCGGTAGTCAGGAAATAGGAGTTTAATTTTGGGACATCCTCCTTAATAGCTACAAATGGTTATCTGCAAACGTTTGTTTAAACAAAAATCAGCAGGAAAATAAGTGTTTCATTTGGGAGGAATCTGTTTGTTGAAAGCAAATGACAAGACTCAAACAACAAAAATGTAAAGAATTCTATAAAGAAAGCTGGCATTACTAACACAATATTCATCCACCCTCCTCTGCTGGCTTTGCAGTAAACTTTGCTGCACTAATGGATGGCAATTTAAAGCTAGCTCACAAATCTCTACATAAGTTGCAGTGTGCACTCTCTGCAGCATAAACATACTCTGAGAAGCTTTTAAAATCCTGTAGTTAAATTACAAGTTGCCTAGTAGTAAATCTAAACATTTTTCTATGTGCTGAACTCAATAAGAGCCAATTTAGGCATCTCATTTATGGTTAAAGGCTTAGATCTTGAGTTAAGCTGCAATTATTTATATAGTGCCTTTATGTTTATTACTGAGTTGTATTTCAGGGTATTACTATACAATGGGTTTCTTCTACTTTTTTTAAAAAATAATACATATCAGAACCTGCAGGAGGGCATGAGGTGCACAGTTTTATTTGTGTGCTTATTTTATTGAACAATACACATTAATGTTTCTTTAGAAAAGAGATCATGAGTTCTTCAGAGGAGCCAGTTATCTTTGGTTTCATTGCTTCAGTTCTCTGACAATAGCTGGTTCCTGGGCAAAACCAAGAAACATAATTTTACAGTAGTAGCAGATAATTCTCCACAAAAAACTTTCATTCTTATTTTCCCGGTTTTGCTGGCTCTCAGCTGGAACTTTGACCCAATTGTTGCTACTTTGTTCTGTTAACGGAGCACTAAATTTGCTTATATAAATTAAAGTTTGCCATCTGCCAGCTGCCCTTGAACAGGTGAATTTATACAGTCTGTAAAGCAGACAAAGATACCACAATACCCCAGACCAAGTAATCTCATTCAATCTGTGTAATAATAAGATGTTGAGGTGGTTAGTGTGGGGGTAGCTAATAGGTTTATGGGGTGAACCAGCAGCATCTAAGGAACATGTTAAATTCCAAGAGCTCTTGTCTAACCTTGCTGGAGAGATGTGATCCTCACTTAGAGAGTTTGAAGAAGCTAAGCCAGCTTCTCCTTAATGTTGGCCAGGAATAGCATAAATTGTTTCAGTGAAGGACAATCTTCTCAACCAGGCAAGCGCAAAGTAAAATAAAATTTGACCTGCTTAAAGGAAAGTAAGCCAGTCTGCTTACCCATGGTCAGTCACAATACCCAAACTCAGTCTCATGCTGTCTATTGAAGTCCTTTTTGTCTTTGTTAATATTCTTTTTACTCAACAACTTATCCCTTCAGCCTAGAATACACCCAGTAACACTGCTTGGGGATCTTAGGCTTGCATAAACGTCTGGATGAGAACTCTAATCTGTTAATATCATTAATAATTAGGCAGACTCATAATTGCCAATTTCTGCCTATTTCTGTAAATATACAGATGTACAACCAGACGTCGTTTTCACTGTCCTCAAGCTTCCTGGAAGTGATCCAGAGCCAGTCCAGATGCTGTACAGTTCCATGTGCAGGTTAGTAATCAGGGTTTATGTGCTCAGGCTAAGCACTCTCCAAGACCAGCTACAAGGACTGAACTGAGCATTTGTCTTGGAGAATGAGCAAAGACCTGAAAAATTTTTGCATCTGCTCTACAGTGGCTGCTGTTACAGAGGAAGAGAGGAAGACAGCAGCATCACTAAAGATATGTGCCTTAAGTGACAAGAATGGTTAACTTAGTTTTGTCTGCCATAAGTGGAAAAAGGAGGGAGATGGATTCCTCCAGAACATGACATGAATATTTTATACTGTCTGTATGCCATGTGGATACCTATTATGCTGTCTTTCACCATTCCTGTGACAGAGCCAGGATTCTCCACGGTGACTTCTTTCTGCGCACCTGGCTTCCCTCTTCCTTCCCTCAGAAATCAAGATGAGTGATATGAAACTCTGGTGTTCATCACAGTGGACCAGCCAAATCTACACCCAGATTTCAGTGTGAGTTAATAGCTCCAGAGTCTAGAGGCTTGGCTTACCCAGAGTAACTATGTCTTAACTCTGGAGCCAGGTCAGACGCTGACAGGGATAAATTCCATTTAGGTAGAACTGGGGCATAAATGGATGAATCTTTCAGGTCAGAGCCCTTCTCACTGGGCTCTGGAGAGGTAAAGTGAGTCCATCTGTAATTAGATATGTTTACATGCTTTTTTTTTCAGATAAATGCAACCTTAGTTTTTGTTACTAAAAGCCAACCGTGCCATAGTTATGGAAGAGGAACAATATAACCAAGGTAAATGTAGTGCTGAATTTGAATTAGAGGGTTTTTCTGAGATGGAAAAGATTCATGTTGAACTGAGATCCTAAGCTAAGGAATATCGTTGATGATACCCTTCAAGTCAGAAAAAGGTGCTATCTCCTGGGAATTGTTTTCACGTTCAGGAAATGATTGGGTGCTCTGGCTCTCCCAGGATCACAGTTAAAAGTGATGGTTTGAGTTGTGAACAGATATTTCAAAGTTTTGGCATTACGTGTGCTCAAAAGATTCTTTGTTGCAGTTGCTCTGAAAAGAACGAAAGCAAACTTTTAATTCCTGAAAAGCTGAACAGTCCAGATATGTCCAGTAGTTGTCTAAGCATTGCATGCATCAGGAGAATAAAGATACAGTGGTAGATTTAAATTATTTAAGAATTAGATTCTATGAAAGTAGCATGTCTATTTGGTAAGAACAAGTCTTACCTTTAGTAGAAATACACTGATTTTGTGCTATTGAACAGTATCAGAAATCGGCCATGTCTGTCAGGGTAAATATTCATATTAATCATTCATATTATTCAAAATTAATACAACATCTTGTAAATAAACTGGTGAAGAAAATATTTACCAAGGTAAACCTGATAGAGGGATAAACATGAGTCTTAATTTGTCTAGAGGTATCGGCACAATTACTACAGTTTATACCTGAGCCTTTCAGAAATTTAAACAGTATCCAAATATAAGAGTTTAAATGGGAGAATTTCTTAGTTCTTTCACTTCAGTATACACAATCACAAATCTAATCTTATTGCCATTCCTTCATGTCACATGATTAAATTATCAAATATGTGGTAATTTTTGTACGATTGTTATGAATAAGAGGGATTTTGGATTTTTTCAGCTACATATGCTGATATACACAAAACCATATGAGTTACTACGAAGAAAAAGCCTCTATCCTAGCCAAAACTGTACACTCAGAGAGACTGTGAAATGTCCACTCTTGGAAATACTGAAAACCTGACTGTGCGTGGTCCTGGGTAGCCTGCTTTGGCTGATCCTTCTTGAGCAGGGTAGTTGGATGTGATGGTATCCAGAGTTCCTGTCCAATGTAAACATTTCTGTGATTTTATGATAGATAATGCTTTTGCATGCAACAAAATACTACTAAGCACTTTGGTGTAGCGGTGAAATTTGGGGGTCTTTTTTCTGTATCTGGGTTAACTGGAAAAAGGGGTTAGAGAAGTAATTCATTTGAAAGTAACAATGACAAATTAGAGTTCACAGAAAACTAAAAATGCTGGATGATGGAATTCTGATTTTTAATTTTTTTTCCTTACTATTTATTTAACAAGTAAAATGAAACCTAACATACCATTTAATGAAAATAACAGATGGCAAAGAGACAAACTGTTAGTACTGCTGCATAACTACTGGTTAGAAAAGCCCCAACAACACTGGAAACAAAACACAAACACAAACTTTAACAGCCAAGAAGTAGTTGTGTTTATTTAGGAGCTCTTGTTTTTATCAAATTTTATCAGATCCATGTGGGAAAAAATTATTTGAACAGGCAGTATTTGAGTGTCCACACAACATATAATACAGGAATTACCTTAGAATAGACCAAACAAGATGAAAGGAATGAAGATCCAACTATTTTCTCTGTCCAAAGAGATCTGAAGCCAACGCCTCCTTCTGATAAAATGGTCTGATCACATGGGAGATCTAGTATACAGAACTAAAAATACTTATGTAGTCTTCTTTGTGAGGTGCACTGCTGTGGCCACTTAAGTAAGTGGCACAGACCCATCTGCCTTTGCATATCTGCCTCTGCAGAGAATGGAACCAGAATTACCTATCTGATTTCTCAAGAATCACATGAAAGTGATTAAATTTTTGAATCATATTAAAATCCAGGCAGAAACTGAGATGATATATATGCAGTGTTAACAATTATGAGGGCCTTGAGGTGGATGAGTAAATGGGTAAATATCACAGTTTTTACAGGTTTGTGGTGTTTGCTGTGCTTGTGTTTTCCGATTTTGTACTGATATACAGCCATTCACTAGGACCACACAGAAAGCAGACCTACCAAGTCATTATCCATGTCCTGATAATTAAATATTTGATATAAATCAGCATGATGCTGCTTTCCAATATCCCATGGACCAGGGATTTAGATTTCTGTGTGAAGAGGTAGACATCTGTTAAGATTTAAATATTTAATCAGATACGCTTACATTTTTGTCTATTATCTTTACAGATCTCAGGATAATTCTGATGAATTTTCCAAATCCTGCTGAGTGCTCCAAGTCCTTCAGGCAAAGAACTTCCACTGCTACCATAACTTCACTCATTTATTCCTTGAACTATGATACCAAGCAAACTCAACTGGAATCAGCATAGAGGAGCTTTTCTCTAGGACTTTTCTTACTAGTTGCTAATAGAGACATTGTGAAATGGAGTACAATTTTTCTGTTCTCAAAGTAAAAATAGGAATGAGTGCAAGCGAAAACCCTGAAACTGGCATGATCATATTGAGATATATTAAAGTCCTCTTACCCAGGATGGTGTAAATAGCTTCCTTAAACACCTATATGTGTATTTGTGTCAGAAGGATTTTCATTAACAGTGCTTTAGGAAACACCTCCTACAATGTTGAATTGTTCAATTACTTGAATTCCCTTAGCACTTTACTACTTCCTCCTTCTCCTCCCACCACCCCATGAGTCCTCAAGGTATATCTTGATAGAGGTCTAAAGTATTAATGAGTACTAGGTAAAATTATTTTGGTTAATTTTGTTACATTCTTCCTTATATATCCACTTCTCAACAAAATTAAATTAAAAAGTTGTAGTGATACAGTAAATATCTTAGCTGTCCAGACAGCAAAAAAACATTTAGCACAACCACTTAATACTTGACAGTTGTGGAAATAATAGGGACCTTCTGGGAAAGGTGTGAAAAACTATAGAGTGATCCAGTGATCAAATGTTTTTCTGGGTTTGATGAATCCACAATGTAGTCAAAGATGATGAAATATGTATTTGAGAAGTTGCTTGCTCTAATTTCCAGGTCACCTTAGGTTAGAGTTTGGAATTTGAATTTAGATACGCCATCTGTAAGGGTTTTTTTAAAATGGTTTAACAGCTGTAGAGAATGGTTTGGGAAGCACTGGAAGTGTGAGATACAGTTTGTCTGTTGAATATATGGTGACAGTAGATTCACTGTTTTTCCTCCCTGGGGAGCCAGACTGAAAGCCAGATGCAGGCTTACTCCTGCAAGGCCTCTTTATTCTCTGCCTCTGCTCAACATGCAACAAACTTGGATGAAAAATACTTTGGTTGCTTGTGTGTTTGAAAGCAGTGAGTTGCTGCAAGCCATGTTTTATTCCTGCTGGCATTACTACTCACCCATACTGGGAAATTCTTGCTTCCTCCAGGACCTAAATGAGCTTTAAGCCACTTACTACATTAATTCCACGTCCACATAGTGTGAACCACGGATATGCTTCTCATGTAAAATGTACATTTACATGTACATTTTACATAAAATTTACATGTACATTTTACAGCTGCAAAAGCTCCTCCAGTATGTGACAGCCTTTCTTATATGTTTTGGAATGCTTTTAAAGTGTAGCTTTAAATATACAGCTAAGGAGTCTTTATTAGATTAAATATGATATATAGGTTACTGTAGTATCCCCTTTTCTACACAGGAAAGACTGCTACTATATTTAAAATAGAAATCTGTCTTCTTTATGAAGAATATTAGAAATGATCATGAGATCAACTGCTATTAATTAGTCTTCTGTTGAATAGTAAAGTTCCAGTAGGTTTTTGTTGTCTACCAGGAGTGACTCCAGTTTCTCAAGATTATCTTAAATTTTCTCTGCTATCCTGTTATCATATAGGTTGATAGTTAACTATATGTGTTAGCATTATGATGCTTATTCTATCTTCTGTGTATTTTCTAGTGCTTTCCTGTATTTACTAATTTAACTCTTTAATGACTTCTCTAACTAAATCTATGTAATAAAAACTATTAAAATTAAAAATGCTATATACTATTGAAACTATTAATGCTATATTAAAGCTATAAAAGCTATGCAGCTGTTGATAGCTAGATACTGTGGATTCAGTCCCATATAAATCTTGATGTTATGCCTCTTACTTACTTACCCTGTGCTGCATTTTATTTCAAAGTTTGCAGGTATCCCTTCTTTGTTTGAGGCACTTGTATGACTGTATTTATTGGTATATTTTGTAATTTTTATCATGTCTCACTAAAACCAGCAATTGTACCCTGATTTTGGCTTAATTCAATTTATAAATAATAAATTATAGGCCCTTCTTGTGAAAAATGCATAAGGAGTTTCTTGGAGGTTTTATGTAGGAAAAGGCTGTAGTTATTCTATTTATCTTACATACTGACCAGTCAATTAGATGTACTCCTCTATAAAGGATATTAATTTTTTTTCCTTTATTGCCACTTGGTAAAATAAAATGCCAAACTCATTTGCAGTTACATGTTACATTTGCATCACAGTTACATGTAAGCAACACGGAGGGGTTTTGAAAATGCCTGAGGAAACATTAACAATATTTTCTACTTGCCAGAACAACAAAGACATTACACCTTCCCCTCCCCCCAGTATCTGTCAAATAAAGTCTACATGCTGACATCTGGAAATGCATTTAATCTGCCATTCTTTAAAGACAAATAATATCTCTTTTTACTCGTCCTCTTTCTGAGCAAAATTTACCAGTCTTCAATTTATTTTTGTGACATTTTTGCTATATCCTGCTGCTTTTGTTTTTGTTTTTTTTCTGGTCACGTTGCCTCTTGATCTTTTAATGTATGTTTTGAGAAAATGTCTAGTGGTTATGCACTGAAGAAATATGGATCATTCTGGATTATCTAATAACCTCAGAGCAAAATATGAAATAGCTTGCAGATATAATATTTTCTAGAGGTTAAGCTGTGAGGATGACAAAGTGTGAATTACATGGCCATTTAAATAATTTGGGAGAGCAATGTTAGCCTCTATACTAAACAAATTTTAATAATTTACATTTGAATATGTGTACTGCAAAAAGTTACTTGCCAGACTGAAGGGTACCAGAAGACCAAATAAGGAATTCATGTTAAAGTTTGTTCTCTGTAAGTGAAAAATACACCAGTAATTTGTCAAAGTTGGATCACTGGAAAAGATAACAAACTTACTTTTTTCCTCTAGGGAACTAAACTGGAATTGACAGATATTTTGACAAAGCATGGAAATAGTATTGAGATAAATCTAAAGGACAGGTGACAAATATTTTCTCAGTACACAAGAGGCTTGAATTTCATCTCATGTCTTCTGTCAGTAAGAACAGAAAAACTGATTAAGAAAAAGGAGAGTTTTCTATCCAGTAGCTCTTCTACATCTTAATTTATTATGTTACAAATTCTCTTTTTACCTCTTAATTAATGGTCCTAAATTTGCACACCATGGAACAGGCAGAATGTGAAACACTGTAAATAAGGCAAAAGAAAAAAACCTAAGACTAGGAGCTACAATTTCTCTGCTGTTTCAATTCTGTAAACATGCCATTTTTTTTATAGAGGTCTTGATTTTAGTGCCCTTGAACTGCCACCCTTCTGAGGAACTGAAATCTTTGGGGATGCTCAACAAATAAAAGCTACAGTTTTGGCACGCTTTGTCAAGGAGAATTATTTTTGTATTACATGTTTCTTGTGATTTTCCTTTGTGGTGTGTAACACTGAAAGCACTATAACAACACTGCACTCTGAGTTTGAAGTTACTCCATTTCTGGAGTACAAATTCACAGTTGTGGCTTAAATTTAAGAATGAACTAAACCAGGGCATTGTCAGATCCACCTTAGTATATTCATGTCTGTGTACTTTCCTTTCCTCTTCTGTGATTAACTTTGTGTTTCCATCAAAGAATGCTCTTTTGAAGATGGAAACTCCCTGTTCCTTCACTTTGTCTCTATATTTTTTTTTCAAGGAAAATATATTTTATAATTGTAATAGCAGTTAAATGTGACAGAAGAAGTAATAATGCTTTACTGTCTCCCAAAGATGTATCCATCCATGTCTGTGTTATTTTTAAATACAGTGCCATTGGCTTGATCAATGATGTAGCAACTGCTTTTAGTTGAAATATATTTCCTGGAATACAGCATTTTAGATTACCTTCTCCTTGATGAGAACATGAAATGTCCTCCTTAGGATGTGGCATTAGAAGATGTGTTTGTTTTCTGTGATATTTTTCCTAAATAAAAAGTACTGCCACTTCGTATCAGTATTTCAGATCATAAGAGGGCAGAAGTTCTGCCTTTTAGGTAAGTTTTTTGTTTGTAAAAGACCTTTAGGGTTGGAGTCCATCTGTTAATGCTGTCAAGGCCAATACTAGACCATGTCCTCAAGGGCTTGGCCACAGGTGTAAGGCCTATGACATGCTTCCAGGGACAGTGACCAAAGATTTGCCTGGGAAGCCCATTCTAGAGCTTGACCAACTTTCTAATGAAAATTTTATTCCTAAAATCTAATCTAACCTCTCCTGGCACGACTTGAAGCTATTTTCTCTTGTACTTGTTGCATTTTCTCTTGTTTTTGCTTGTTGCTTGGGAGGAGAGACTGAAATTTCTCTTTAAGTTCCTTTGAACTAGACATAGAAAGTGCTAAGATCTTCCCTCCGTATCTGTCATGGAGTTACTTTACCTTTAAGGGAGTTGGAGCTGCTGGGAACTGCCTGGAGTCTTTTCTCCTGACCAATTATCCGTCATTGCTAAGAATTGACAGCAGTTTAGGCCATTGAAAAGTGGGATCAACTTGTGAACCCTACCTTAAAGTGTAAAACCAGAGCTCTCTTGGTTCTCTGTTTTCTGGCTGTGGAGGGTGGCGGAGCTCCAGGCCTCCCGTCCCTGCCCAGGCCATGCGGCCGGGCGGGGATGGGGCCGGGCCTGCCCCGTCTCCCGGCCGGGAGATGGGGGGGCCTGGGGAAGGTTTTCCTCGGGCCCGGGCCGGGCCGAGCCGATCTCTGGCTCGGCTGCAGGTTTTGCTGTAACTACATTCACTAGAAACTGCCCAGTGAAAAAGGAGAGAGGCTCTGGACCTGCAGCAAGCAGAGACAGCCACACTCTCCAGAGCAGCTATGAAGACCTTCCATTGCAGACAGCTCCAGCTCCTGTTCGGCAGAGATCACAGAACCATCTACAAAAGCCTGGGCAAGATGTTAACTCTTTCATTACCCAGATGAGACTTGCGGATTAATCTTTTTATCCAGAGAGAGAAAAAGAGAGTGATCAACATGAAAAGAGACTTTATAAACTACCAGTGACAGGAAAGAAAAGAAGCTTCAGAAGAGGTAGAGAATTAAGAAGATGCTTTAATTAAGCTGAAATATCTTTCTGTTAAAACTATGGAGATGGACAATGAAGTCCTGAAAAGAACTCCTTTAATTCATGATACAGTATCTAGGGAGGAATAAAGTGTTCAAAGTGTAAATTCGAGTAAAAAGTAGAGTAATTATGGTATAGTGAAGTGCTGGGAGATTTGAAGCCTTGAGAGGCAATGAGAAAACTGTTTTCTAGCGAAGCTCACAGAAACAGATGAAGAACACTTTTTTGCCTTTGAATAACTTATCCTTAAAAATGCCATCCCTAGACTCATGGCCCATACACACTTCAGAGTGATGTGAAAATGGGAGGAGTGAACTCTAATAATAGCAGCTCTGGGCAGCTAACATTAGAGCAATGGAAAACTATAACAAAAATAGTTTTCTTGTGAGAAACTCCATAAATTAACAGGAAGAAACTTCTGTTTCTCTACAAAGACTGGTGAAAAGACTGTAGCAAGAATTGGGACTGTTTTAACCATCAAAGTTCCAAAGTTTTGTCTCTGTTGTCATGTGAACAAGGGAATAGTGGGTAGATAGGGGATGAAAAGGTTTTTTCTGGAAGTTTATTCTGGTATTCTTATTATTGTAGTTTGTCAATAAACTTTCTTTTTTTTTTCAAGTTTTATGCCTGTTTTGCTCTTGTTCTAATCCGTATCTCACAGCAAGAAATAAGTAATTTTCTTAGTTATTGGTTTAAAACCACGAGAGTATCCTATTCACCAGGCTAAATAATACCAGTTCCCTCAGCAATTCCCCATTCATGTTCACTTTGGCTGGACTCTATGTTCACTTGGCTGCCCACCAAGTTGCTCCAACACTCTCCCTTCTCAACTGGTCCAGAGAAGAAAGATTGTTCAACAGTTATCTCTACTGGCAAAACAGACTCAGTATTTGGAAATTGATTTATTACCAATCAGATGAGAGTTGGGTAATAAGAAAAAAACATCAAATGTTCATACACCTTTGCACCATCCCTGACTTCTTCCCAGGGGCAGCTTTACACCAGTATTTTTTAGCTCTTCCCCTTGCACAGTGCAAGAGGACAGTGAATGGAGGTTACTATCAGTTCATCACACTTCGTCTCTGCTGCTCCTTCCTCCTCCTCAGACTCCCAGATTTTATTGCTGAGCAGATGTCATATGAAAACTGCTTTGGTCAGTTTGGGTCAGCTGTGCTGACTATGTACCCTTCCAGTCTCTTGCCCACTCCTGGCTTCTGTGGGCCAGGGGGACGTTAGAGAAACAGCCCTGATGTGGGAGTACTGCACAGCAGTAGCCAAAACACTGATGTGTCATCAGCACCTTTCTAGGCACAAAGAACAGCACTATTGCAGATGCTGTAGGGAAATATAACTCCATTCCAGCCAGACCTACTGCAATTTTTATTCCTTATTCCATATCATTGGTGTCATGCTCAGTCCCACACAATTTAATACATTTACATATCTTCTAACCATTCCATTGTATTTAATCCTCATTACTGAAATACCTTTCCAATGCTTACAGCTTGTACCACATACCTATACCAGTTTTATACTCAACACACAGATTTTCACACTCTCTGTAACTACTGCTCCCTGTCTTTTAACAACTAGATACTATTTCCCTCTCCATGAGCTTTGCCCTCTCCTCTGATATCCTCCAGTACTGAGGCACCCAAAACTGCCCACAGTACTCAAGGAGGGGCCAGGGCAGGGTGTGGCAAGCACCTCCCTTGACCTATCAGATGCAAAGCAACCCAGGACACTTCTGGCCCTCCTGACTACCATACTGATGACTCATACTCCACTTGCTGATGTTGTATACGACACAGATATACTTACATCACAGCTTCACCAAGGGCAAACTCCTCTTGACCAGCCTGGTGGTCTCCTACAATGAAGTGATTCCATCCATGGGTAAGGGAAGAGCTACAGAAATCACTTATCAGGAATTTTGTAAAGCTTTTGACAGACACTCCACACCATTCTTCTCTCTAAACTGGAGACATGAATTCGGAGGGTGGACCGTTAGATAAGGAATTGGTGGGATGGCTGCATCTCAAAGGTAGTGGTCAATGGCTCAGAATCCCAATGCCTGTGACAAGTGGTGCTCTCCGGGGTCTGTATAGGCAGCAGTGTTATTTAATATCTTATCCTAATCACTAGACAAAGGGACCAAGTGCACTTTCAGCACATATACAGATGACACAAAGCTGAGTGGTGAGGTGCACTCCTGAAGGACGGATGCCATCCAGAGGCATACGGAAAAGCTCAAGGAGTCGGTCCATGGGAGCTTCATAGAGTTTAACAGGGCCAAGTGCAAGGTGCTGCACATGGGTTTGGACAACCCCCAGTATCAGTCCAGGCTGGGAATGAAGGTTTTGAGAGCACCCCAAGAAGGGCTTGGTGGTGGTGGTAGATGAGAGGCTGGACATGACCCAGCCATGAGCACTCACAGCCCAGAGAGCCAAACTGTCCTGGACTGCATCCAAAGCAGTGTGGGCAGCAGGGGAGGGAGGGGATTGTGCCCCTCTGCTCTGCTCTGGTGAGACCCACCTGGAATGAGAACCCCCTGCCTACAGCTCTGGGGTCCCCAGCACAGGAAGGACATGGACCTGTGGGAGCAAGTACAGAGGACGGACACAAAGATGATTAGAAGGATGAAGCGCCTCTCCTGTGAGGAAAGGCTAGAGAAATGGGATTTTTCAGCCTGGAAAAAAAGTAGGCTTCAGCGTGACCAAAAGGCCTTCCAGTACCTGAAGGAAGCCTACAAGAAAGACACTTTTTATGAGGGTATGCAGTGACAAGACAAGGGTGAGTAGCGAGTTCAAGTCCAACTATATTTTCCTTTTTAATATTTCTTACACATAAGCAATTTTAAGTGTTTATATCATTCTTCTAACAATGTCCTGAAACTGGACACTGGGCCCAAATTATCTCAGTTCTGCATGTTTCTGTATGCCTTGTTCTTTGTTTTAAAGCTGTGCCACATTAATAGGTTATGCAGATTTTGTGATTCATTTATACCAGCTCAGGCTGTTGCTTGAATCCTGAAAAATCTACTGGCAGCTCCTTAATTTTTATGCTCCTGTGATACTAGCCATTTGGGAATTTTTTAAATGATTCTTTCCATGAAGTGAATTCTCCAGTAGACTTGCAGTAAAAAGTAAGGAAGAATTATTGGCGTGATGTAATTGACTTTGAAGGTAAATTGCAATTTACTGCTCTTGCTGCTGCTAAAAAGTAGTAAAGCCTACTTCTGGTAAAGCCTTGATATTTTACATTTTTGAGAGTCTGAAATTATGAAACATTATTATGTTGAGCAGGACTAACACTGACCGAAAAGAATGAAAGATCTTAGAGGTTAGATCTCACACTTAGAGGTTAGAGATAATATTTTAGGACACTGTTCTACACTGAAATTACAAATGCATCTTACCCATCTCAGGTTTGCCTGGCTCCTTCAAGACAGAGACTAGAGGAGGCCCAAATGATACTGCTCCTTTTAGAAGGCTGTCCTCAGAAGGCCTCCTTCAGCTCTGGCTGGCAAGTGAGCAGGGGATCAATTAGTGCTGCTCCAATGTGAAGTGTAATTCTCACTGAATTCTACTCTGGAAGAGGGAGTCAGGTTTTTCTATGTTTCTCGAATATTATTTAGGAAACAAAAACTGTCACATATTAGGAGTGCTCAAAATCATTCAAAGAAGAAACAGAGGTCACTTCAGAGGTTTTCAGATGACAGATATAAACAAAATAGTATATTAATTTCCAAAACAACACTTGAATTAGTGGATTTGGTAGAGAAATCTAATGAAGTTGTGCTGGGTTGATCCTGGTTACCTGACAGGCATCCACTAAAGCTGTGCTATCATTCCACTCTTCAGCTGGAAAGAGAACAGGAAGAGAAAGTACAATGAAAGTCTCATGGGTGGAGATGAGGGCATGGAGAGATCATTCAGTAGTTAACATCATGTACAGAATAGAGTGAGCATGCAAAAAATGAAAATTAATTACTTTTGTTACCAATCAAATGAAGGGTAAGAAATAAAAACTGTATCTTAAAAGTGTGTTTCTCCCATGTTTCTCTTGTTCATGAGATCAGCTTCACTCTGATTTTATCTCCCTCCTTTCATGCAGCAGTCCAGGGGGCAGAGAATGGCAGCTGTGGTCTGTTCATCACACATTATCACTCCTCCCTGCTCAGGACGAGGAGTGGTCACACTCTGCTTCACTGCAGGGTCTCTCCCACAGAAGAGAGTCCTCTTCAGAGACTCCAGAAGACTCCAGAGAGACTTCTTCAGTGTGGGTCCTTCCCATGGGATCTAGATCTTCACAAGCTTCTCCCCTGTGGGTGCCTTCCCTGTGGTGCAGTGCTTCAGGAAGAGGCAGCATGGGTTCCCCCATGGGGTCACAAGTCCTGCCAGAAAACCTGCTCCCACGTGGGCTCCTCTTTCCACAGCTCCACAGGTGCTGCTCAGAGGTCCTTCCAGCATGGGCTTCCCATGGTTACACAGCCTCCTTCAGGTTAGGTGCACCTGCTCTGGTGTGGGTCTCCTTCACAGGCTGCAAGCGGATCTCTGCCTTCCCACAGATCTCCATGGGCTACAGGGAAATCTCTGCTCCAGGCCCTGGAGCACCTCCTTTACTGACCTCGCAGGAATGTTTTTCTCACGTAATTTTTACTCCTGTTGTCTCTGTCTGCAATCGCACCCGCACAGTATCTTTTCCCCCTTCATAAATCTGTTATCACAAAGGCACTACCATTGTCACTGATGGGCTCAGCCCTGAACAGCTGCAGGTCCATCTATGGGGAACCTGGAATTGGGTCTATTAGACATGGGGGAAACTGCTGCCTGCTTGTCACAGAAGCCACCCCTACAGGTGGTTTATCCAGGAAAACCCATTGCAATGTAAATGTGACCTGGTAAAAGATCACTCAGATTAAGTGAAAATTAGGGTTTACACAAAGGGAAAAGAGATGTAATGAATTTTTTTCTAATGAGTTTTCAAGAATACAATAAAAAGTCAATGCTCTCTTAAATTAGTGATTTCTGTTTCCAAAATGACCAGCAATAGCACATGCATTTAACTATAGTTTTAAATGTCTTTGCAAGAGGAAACAAATTTTTAAGTCAACAAAAACTGTAGGAGTTACAGAAAAATGGTTAGAATAAAATGAGCATAGGTCTTTAAACTTCTTGGCATGTCTACTTTTTCTTAATATACAGACTATTAGTTCTTATGGATGGCTGGGTAAAATCTTTATTCTGACTGCATTATCCTTCTAACAAATGTAGGTTACAAATGTTGCCTTCCATTAAATGGTAGTATTTCATGCTGAAGTTATGAATGTGAAGCAACAGAGCAATGCAAACCAATCAGTAGCTTAGATCACATCTTGGCAAAGCTTAATATCTTATTAACAGCTTTCAATATTTTAGCCTTAATCTCTAAAATTAACAAGGTAAAGAGAAACATAAAATTAGAGTAAAATGGTAAAACTGGGACTATAATCTAGACACATAGCATTTTTCACAAGACATTTTTATATAATCACATGGCCAACTCTTTCGTTAATATAAGAAATTCTTTCCCTCCTGCCTTCCCGTTCATCATCTTCTCCCATCATACTTCTTGCTGAAGATATTTTTTTTGCAAGTTCCTTTTAATAGTAAGTGATTCTGACAATATGTCAGCACAGAAAATTATTTTCTTTAATAAGAAAACAAAAATCTACCTTGTCAATATTCTTGGTGAAATTAAAGAGACAATGTGAGTACTTGATGTAAAGGAATGTTAAGGGAAATACTGATGTGAGTGGGAGCCAAATATTCTTATTTTTTCCCTGCTTCATTATGTTACAGAGATTTTTCAGTGTTTTGCAGTCTTTAATTTTTCTTGTTTTTTTCCCCCTCCTTTTTCCTTTTGCGTTTTATTTTTCTTTCTATCTTTAATCTTCCTCCCCTTCCCTGCCCCCCACTTCTTTCCAAGACAAAGTAAAGGTTTTGTTGATGCCCCTCCTTACTTCTTCCTTGTCCCTAACAGCACAAATTATAATTATACAACAGATAGGGAGAAAACATGGTATGCCACTTCTTGCTGATAGATAAATACACAGAATATAATTTAAACCTTAAAATGCAGAGAAGTGAGGCCTACAGCGATGAGATCTGATGATAACAAAAACCTGTTCAAATTGAAGATATTTAGCAAAACACTGATCTCAGAGTGGTTTTGAGTCAGTACATGAAAAAAATGTTTTCAGATTTTCTTTTACACAGAGTGTAAATAATAACTGAGAAGAGTATCTCAGAAAGAACTGAGATAAGTCTCAGTTCTTCAGGTGTTTGAATTAAAGATTTATGGGCCATCCTTCTCATGTGGTGATTTTCCTTTTTCCTGGGCAAACAGGTTCCGATTTCTCACTCGGTGAGTTTCTTCTGTGACAGGAATGTCCAACAGAGTGATGTACAGGTTATGTTTATGTTTCTCCCCTTTTCTTACTGTTTTTTAAAACTGTCTTCTGAATTGAGCGGAAGACAAGAGCTAGTGTGTGTGGTGAGTGTACAGGCTTGTGATATGCTGTTGTGACTCAGAGACTATTATGGGGAAAGTGAGAGGAAGTGAAGAATGGTGTGAGAGATGCTTGGTATTTTCTCTATATCTTTTTCACACTGTGTGCTTTCTTTTCTTGGCCTCAGAAAGATTGACTACCTCTGTAATATGAACTTTAATCATGGAATATGTTGGTTATCTATTAAACTTTGCTTTCTGGAGTACAGTTCTATCTATACTTTGAAAGTAGTCAATATGTTAATATTCTTTATTGCTCTGAATGTGACTGCTAGGGAAATGAATGTAAAGATGTAGTAGGAGTGAAGACCTATGACTTTATGTGCTTTTACTGTTTCTTTATGAGGCCAAATGAGTCAATACGATTTTTCATTTATCTGCAATATGATCAAAATGGTAATTCATTTAACATAGTGCAAAAGTGATATGGAAATTCCTCTCCCACTTGATGTGTCAGTAATAGTACATGGTTTGCACTAATGTTTTATATAACGTAACATGTAATAACAAACTTGAAATGTCCATTTGCAGACACTATGAAAACCTTGTTCAGGTATTAAAAATTTGTATAATTCCCCACATAATTAAAGCATTATAACTCTTTAAAAGAGTTCAGTAGATTTATTTGGCTTGTTTTTGTTTGTAATCAGTGCCGGTGATAAAAATGTATGTTATAAAATCATTAAATGGTTTAGGCTGGAAATTTCAACCCAATTAGCATAGGCAGGGACACCTTTTACTGCACCAGGTTGTTCAGGGCAACTTTTGAACTTTTTCTGGGATAAGTCAACCACAATTCTCTAGACAACCTGCTGCAGTACCTCACTATGCTCTGAGTAGAGAATGTCTTCCTCTCATCTAGCCTAAGAGCCTCATTTTTAGTTTAAAGCTATACCCCCATTTCCTATCACTGCATGCCCATATAAAATGTCACTCTTTCTTTTTTTATAAGCCCCCTTTATGTACTGGGGGCCTGTCATATAGTGCCCTCCAGAGCCTTCACTTCTCCCAGCCAAACAGCATCAGGTGTCTCACACTCCAATCAACTTCACTGATCCTCCTCTGGACCCACTCCAAGAGGTCCATATCTTCTGCTGAGGTCAAAGAGATAGACACAACACTGTAAGTGGGGTCTCATGAAGACAGAGTCTAGGGGGAGGATTGCCTCCCTCAACTGCTGGTCACTCCTGTTTTGATGCAGCCCAGGATGTGACTGGCTTTCTAGGCTGTGGTCACAAACTGTTAGGTCCTGCCCCGCTTTTCATCCATCACAACTTTTAAGTCCTTCTCCACAAGGCTGCTCTAAGTGAGTTCTCCCAATTGTGCTCATGTTTCGGATTAGCCCAAATCAGGTGTAGAACCTTGCACTGGGTCTTCTTGAACTTCACTAGGTTCTTGTGGGTCCACTCCTTGAGTTTGGCAGGTCCCTCTGGATAGTATGCTGGTCATTTATTAATGTCAACTGCATTTATCAATTTTGTGTCATCTGCAAACTTGCTGAGGCTGCACTTGATCCCACTGGCTGTGTCACTGATGAAGATATTCAAGAGGTCCTGTACCTGAGCCACGAGGGACACCACATGACACCAGCCTCCAGCTGGACATAAAATCACTGCCCACGACTTGCTCCCTGAGTGCATCCAATTCCTCACCCACCAAAATTTCACTCTTCAAATCCATCTCTTTCCGATTTGGACACACAAGTGGCATGTGGGAACATGCCCAAGACCTTGCAGAAGATGAGGTAAATGATGGTCAGTCTTCCTTGGATGACTGTTGTAGTTCCTCCATCACAGGAGACCACCAGGGTGGTCAGGCACAATTTGTCTTTGGTGAGGCTTTTCTGGCTGTCTTGGACCACCACCTTTTATTGAATGTGTCTTGACCTTACCTCCGTGAGGATCTGCTCCATGATCTTCCCAAGCACAGACATGAGGCTCACTAGTCTGCAGATGCCTGTGTCTTTTCTCCCTTTTTTTGAATTAAGGAAAATTCTTCCCTTTTTCCAGTCAGCAGGGACTTCATCTGACCACCATGATTTTTCAAATATGAAGGAGAGCATCTAGGCAATAACATCAGCCAGTTCCCTCAGGACACTGGGGTAAATATCATCAGGACCCATGGACTTGTGGCTATTCCGTTTCATCAAGCAGTCTCAATGCAATTTTATTTCAGACTTTTCAGATATTGTCTGTGTCTTTCATAGTCTGTGTCACAAAAGAGTATGGGAAAGAGAACAAATGACCTCAAGAATTCAAAGGAGTTAGGCTTCTGATGTAAAAGACTTTCTTTTTGTTTTGTTCCTTTACTTAAACGTCAAATTCAGGCAATTCTGACATGATGTTTTATGCATATATTTACATCTATAAACATATACATAAATGCATATATGCCTCTACATAAATACGTATTGCTTAACAGTTCTGTCAATTTAATTTTCAGAGTAAATCTCAGAAGGACATTTGAGAAACAACTGAAGCTAAATCAGTGCAAATTAATATACTGCTTTTCATGTTCTTTAATGATTGTGATGAGGGAAACGTCATTCTAATTGCTGTGGACTTGCATGTGCTGATCAGAAGATCACTGTCTTCTCCCTAACATGTGGAAAAAGCCTATCTAACATCACACATATTTAGCAACATACAAAGGTTAAAATTTAATTTTTTTACTTTCATAGCTTTTATTGTCAGAAAAGAAATGAGCTAGAAAAAATAAAGATGTTTAAAGAAAAATATCAGCGCCTCACTGTACTTCTCTCCATTTGCACTGAGAAAAATCAGCACGTGCTACTGAGGCAGACAAGTAATATATGTATATATGCAAATATACATATAAAATACATATATATATATAGTATAAATTATCATCTATTATATACAATATTACATATATATAATGTATATTTCATTTATTATATGCACATCAAAATGAATCCCTGATGTATTCTTAAGCACGTAAGTTCACTCTCAGATTCTTTTATTTTCAGGTGAAAACAAAAAAATGTAACAACCTTTCCCCTTTCCCGTTCTTCCCAGGAGTGGGACCACAGGTTTTGCTCCTCATGGCAGTGGCAGGGGCAACATAAGGGGCTTATAAGACATGACAGTCTCGGGTACAGAAGAATTACTATTTTATTATGACACAGGATGGTAACAGATAAAAACATGTTCAATCAATGGAAAATGTATTTAATATTAAATACTTGCTTAATGCTTTGTATTAACATCCTGGGCCCTCATCTATGATGCTTAGGCATGATTTTTTCCCTTGAGCTGAATCTCCTATCAATTTAGATGGCTCAGAATCACATTTAAAATGTTTGTTTGCACTCTTGCTGAACTATGCAAGATTCATGCTGCTATAATTTAATGAACTCGAGATCTTAATCACTGACCACTGACCTGTCAGTCAGACAGAAATAGTATTTACTTAACCCACTAACTTTTTACAGTTTTAGAAGAAAGAAATATCCTGGATTTATTTTTAAGCTAGTAGTCTCTGTTGGATTTGGAATCATGTACAGCCATTTTCTACTGCATTAAAAACAGTGATTTGAAATTACATATACAAATTTCACAAAAGATTCCTCTTACAGAGGTAAAAAACCAAAATCCAAACTGCTTTTCTCATTAAAAAAAAAACAACCAACCACATAACAACAGCAGCAAAAACAAAAACAAAAAAAACAACAACAACAAAAAAACCACAAAAAACCCCAAAGACCCCCCAGAAAAACCAAAAAAAGAGAGAAAATAAACCCTCTAAACATCTAAATCTAAAAATTCCCACTCTAGTAATCAAAATGCTGATTTTAGCATGGAAGTGAGTAATTTTTTGCTGAAGAACTGGGCACACTAGTGCTCTGCCAGACATGCCAGAACTGTCACTAAGAAACAGATATTTGCATTTAGAGATAGTGATGTCACCTAGTTAATTCAAAAATCACTGCCCCCCCCCCCCAAGAAACCTTAAATGAAAATGCAGTGTTTCTCAGAAATTACAAATCTGCAAGTACATTTTTGCATCTTGTATTTTTAGACCAGTTTGTTGCTTAGCTTTCTTGACAGATTTCCTACAGAAATTTCTACTTAATGCAAGTTCTACAATAAATCCTCACTAAGTTCTTACATTTTATTGACGCTCTTAAGTTATTTCTATTCTAAAGCTAGGAAAACATAGTTTTATCTGCGTATGACAGTGTGATGCAATGAAGAGTCATATGAATTCAAAGCACTATATGTTTTTTTCATTTTTCCTTTAAACAAGTAAGTTTCTTCCTCTCTAGACTGATGCCATAATGATGAAATTTAAGTGGAATGCAAAGATATATGGTTTAATAATTATGTATGATTTAATATAGCCTACTTACTAAACAAATATGACAGGGTGATTGCTGTCATGGATAACATTATGACTGGTTTTTTTTGACTATGAGAGCACTTTGCATCATTATGGCCTTTTAGTGACTTCAAAACTTATCTTTACTGTTTTGATATACCCCGTTTTTGGTGTGTGCAAAGTACACACTTTGCACACACCAAAGCTGTCTTAAAGGTAAAGCTACCCCATGACATCTACACACAGATACAACACTTTCAGAACATGATTTACAATGAAAAGGACTCTCTTGGGAAAATACATAGAAAGGACAGAAAGACTAAAAAAAATTGCTGCATCTTCTATTTGTGTTTATTGCTGGTTTTCCCTTGACTTACATAAAAGGGTATTTTTACAACTAAAATAATTAGCACATATATAAGTACTATAATACATAATACAGACTCTGCTTATGGCATTCTGCCATATTGTGACTTTTATCTTTCTCATACTTGTGCTCCTTACTCCCTCTCCATTTTTACAGACATTCAGAGAGTCATTGTGCAGCTTTGTAGCTCCCATCACCACAGCAGCTGAATGAGCACCCTCATACAGTACACAGAATACCACAGATTACATCTAAAGAGAGACTTAAATTTTGCAACACCTTAATTCCAGAATTCAGTGTACCTCAACAGATTACTTGGAAAGTTTAAGTAGCACTTAAAAATCAACAAGCACGTTACAACTGATCACAAAACGACTCTGTGAAAGCAGACAGCTATACAGCTGCAGCCAGGTAAGTGAACAGCATGCCTTGGAGTATGAGACTTTTATTTGGTTCTTAAGTTCTAAACCCTAAGTAGTCAAGGACTGGCTGTTCAGTCTTCCTGTTTCATCAAGTCTTCTGTTTTCTATTATCCCTTCAGTAAGGTTTGAATACTAAAGGTTTTCTGTCTGTCATTTTGTCAACATGGCAGAAACATGTTACTTCTTTTCACAAGCAAATGAATCTTGGCTTATGCTCTGCAGAGAAAAACCTGTTTCAAGAGTAAGAGTATAGAATCAGGCTTTGTCAAAGGCATGATGGAAATTTCTATTCTGTAGATTACGTTTTTTTGCAATCAAGTTCTAGAAAAATATTGGCTGCATAAAGCTTATAATAAACTACAGTACAGAGATATTTTGTGAAAAGTAAATGGCTGAACTCTATTTGGGAGCTGAAAAGCCCTTTTAATTTTTTTTTCTGATCTTACAGTCATCTTTGGATAGGAAACTTTATGACTCCATCTAAGTTTAATTATATTCTTTTGGGAGACACCTCCTTCGCTGGAAAAGTTGTCATACAGCAAAACACAAAAAAATCAGACTGAAGATTATTTCCTTCAGCCAAGAGTAAACATCCAAACTAGCATTTCGCACCTAGATTATCAGATCCCATTAGCAATATTTAAGAGTAAATTTTCTATAGATAAAATTAAAGTGCTCTGGAGTAGTGGCTCCTAAAATAAACTTCCTTATGCCATTGAACTAATTTCTTTGGTATTAGAGTTATGATCAATATGCCAGAACATTCTATCACAGAATGTACAGAAATAACACTGTGAAATTTGTATTATTAATTTCCATGTACTAGAGTTTCCTCAAACTCATTATATTTTAGAAGTATTTGCAACCAGATGGTGAGAGTCTTTAAAATCAGTACTACATATGTATGTATTTGGTAATGAACTTATTAAGTTACGTTATTAACAGAGTTAAAGATTATTTCTTCATTAAATCATTTCAGTATATGTGTATATTTCTAACTTACTACATTTATTAAAAAAAAAAATCTGAATGATCTTTGTGTGTACACCATTTTTAATCTCTGTGTACTGACATTTCAAGCCAGCTCAGAGAACCAAGGAGCAGAAGAATTGTGACATTTCATTTTGGCTGGAGATCTGTCCTTGTAAATTAGCTCACACCTCCACGCAATGAAGAATCTATCGAAGTCCGTAAATGAAAGCGCTGATCCCCGGTAGAGCCTTCAACAAACCAGTGCCTTTACACACAAGTCCTCTACATTTGTCCTTGACATATATGACCATTATCACATACAATTCTAGACTTAGCTGTTACAGCGTAAGTTGTTTACTCAACACATTGATGCCTGTGTAAATCTCTATACAAAACATACACACAATAGCAAAGTATCTTGTAAAGATTTGTTATATGTATTCCTTCAGAAACAGTTCTCAAATGTATAGTTTTTTTCTATTTCCAGACTGAATGTTTCTCAAAATTCTAAAACAGATGGTGCCTAGCTGATGCTGCTTCTGTGGAGTATTTCAGGATGCAAATAAGTTACTAATTTTTTTCTCTCTGAAGTAGCTGTGATGATTTTTGTAGCCTAAGATCCTTGTCCTCTTGAATATTTGAACAAGCCATCCAAATACTCCATTAAAAAATAGCTGACTTGCAGTTTTTTATCTACATCTATGCTATAGAAAATAAACTGAAGCAAGGAGAAGGAAGAATAATAAGTAAAGCACAAGCAGAAAAAAATTGATACACTGAATCAATAATAACTTTTCTCCTTGTATTTAAAAAGTATTATTGTCATGCATCTGCTTACCACGCTAATGTTCATCACTCTTTATATTACTGTATACAAAAGCACTGAATCTTTGTAGAAGGATCAAGTGTAAATCAACAGTGGCCTAGAAGCTGCCTGTGTTTCAGTTGAATACAGGGATAGGAATATCTGTTATGTACCTGAAATTGCGCATAAAAATGCAGTGGCATCTAAGGAGCCAACACTGTATTTCCTATTTTTTCAGTAATTAACACAAAACTCTACATGCATTAGCAATAAATCATCCACCTGGTGTGTATATTTCATCAAGCAAAGCAATCATCGTATCTTAAATGAAACCAGCTGCTGATGGGTATAAGAATTCTTCCAAGCATAAGAGTAGGAAGGGAGAAATTGTCTGCAATTTAAATAAGGTTTGAAATGGCAGATTCTCGTAGATCGTATCTTTTTTGCTGTATGTATGAAAGTCTGATCTTATTATTCAAGGACATGTTTGATAACCCAAATTTTCAGTGTTGCTAATAAGGACCAGAATATATAACCACATCAGGAGGATGATTTAAAATGCTGTCACAGTGATATATGAAGAAAACATGCTTTGGAAAGAGGTTTCTTTCTCATCAATTTCCTGCAGATAAAAACCTTGATTTCAATCAGTACTTATACAAAAGTCTGATTTTAATCAGGTGATATTCATATAAACACTACAATTTTTTTCTATTATCTGTACTTATATCTTCATTGCGTAAAGCAGAAGTCTTATGGGACTGTAGTTCTAACAAGAAAGGACCAAGAAAGACTTCAGTGTGCAGCCCTCATTATTAAACATTTTAACAAGATTATCAAGGCAAAGAATAAATGAATATATAAAAGATGCGGGGAGAGGGGTGACAAATTTAGGGACAAATAAGACGTCACCAAAGAAAGTGCAAAGTCCTTTAAGCAGCAAATTCTGAGCTATTTTAAGGCACTTTTTAAAAAAGTGATTCAGCATGTTTTTTCTGTAACTCCATCTGCTTTATGGGTATCAGAAAGTCACTAAGTTTTATCCTTTCCAGTTCAGGAGACTGGCACGTACTCATGCAGAAGTCTGATTTACTCTTTTGGGGGAATCCAGGAAGGTTATGGTATGCAGGTTGCAATGCACTGAATCTAAATGGACAAATAATTCTTGATTGACTGTTTCTCATGTTTGCTCTTGCTGCCCACCTGAGTGAGGTTCAGTGTTAACTCAGCTGGGTAACAGATTGCTCTGGAGTAGCAAGCAATATAATGCTGTCAGACATTAGGTACTGGACCCAAGTGTCAGGTCTTACAAGCTCTGTAAAATGGTGCTTCCTGGACCTGAGTGAATATCTTCTTATGCCTTGCAAACTTATCAGGCTTATAAGGTCTCAATGATGCTGAATGTTTGCAGCATGCTCCACCAGAATCTTTGAGACAGACCACAGGTATTGTTGAGATAAGTTTTAATGGTTTTTTTTGTATCCACAGATCATCACGAATATACCAACTCAAATTTTGAACCCAAACATTATTGTCGGCAAACTACAGCTATAATTTACACTACTCCTGGTATGCTGCTACTGTAACTAAACTGTAAACAATACTGTAAACAATAACATGTATAAAGGATAGAAAAAGATCTATTGTTCTGATTTATTCTGTTCAAATAAAGAAATACTGTTTTCCTGTGTGAATATAAAGTGGGAATGGATGCTAAGAATCAGACCAACTATTATTCTAACCTAATCCCTCATATGTAACACTTCTTTCATTGTCTAGCATAGTTTATCCACCATGTCAGTTTTTATGACACTATGTTCTTCCTTCCATTTGAAGAAAAATTAATCAGTCTGGCTAAAAATTACATTCTTTTTCTCCTCCACTGTTTCCTCCACACAGAAATAATTAAAAAGATTACTCTGTCCTCAAGCCTCCCTGTCTCACTCCTGTGTTAAGTGCTTATGGCCTGTTCTGAGTGGTTATGTCAAAATTTTCAATTGTTCTGGGAAAAAAGTGATACAAACTGAATCAACCTAACCAGGCTTATAATATGGTTATTTCATTTTCAACTTGCAAAACTGTCTGTTCTATCCATTAAGTGAGACAGACTGACTTACTGATAGTGTAGAGTGTATAATGTGCCATTATTATGAAAATGTAGACTTCTAAGACTCTGGCCTACAAGCCTGAAACAAAATGCAAATATTTTCACCTGAAAACACACCAGAATTTTTGAAGAACTATATTCAAGATGGGAAAATTTCAGCTAAGTATGTATTTGCAATTTTATTTATTTTCAAAATGAAATGGTCATAAACTAATAGCAATTAAAATAAAATCTGAAATCCTTGATATACCCATTGTATGTATATTCTAATGAAAATTGTGATAAAATCCCTTTGCCACAGGTAGGTATGTAATGTAATGTCTAAAAGTGAAGGCCGAACAGAAGTCCTGTCACTAATACATCCAAGAGTGATTGGATTGCCATTTACAAACACATAAAGAAGTAGTTAGAAGAATTTCAGAAAAAATTAGACCAATTCAGCTGTTTTGTAAATCCAGATAGGCGTACCTTCTAAAAATCCAACTCTTCTTTCCCCAGGTATGTAATTAGCTTAAAAAGACTAAGCTTAGAAGCCTGAGCTAATTTCCTAGTCTACTTTGAAATAGTTTGATTTTTTGATATGGGAGGCAATGAAGGAGGCTTCATTGCTTTAGTTTAGACAAGTGAAACTTCCTTAGTCTTAACTAGGGCTGTACTGATGGCAAAATGGGATGGCATTCTGGAGAATATACATTTTTTTTTAGTGATGTGTTCTTCCATCAAAGAGCACAAACCTCAGTGTCTAAGAGTGTAATAGCCTCACTAAAATTAACCTTAGGTATTTCTGTAACTGCCCTTAAGTGAAGTTTAAACCTTGACTTTTATACACTGCATGCAGCCCCATATGCTGCTTTTATTTATTGTGATTTGGTTTTGATTGTAACTGGTTATGAAACTGAGGTCATCACAGCTGAGCAGTGACTATTAAAACTATTTCATCTAATGGCACAGATAATTTGGGACCACACAAGAGGTATTTTCCTCTTTGGTGATCATTGTTTATAGGTTTTTCAATCAACCTTGCTATTTATTTGATGACATATTACTAATGTGTCTAACTTTGAATGTAATTCACTGAAGTTCCTGTTAGAAATTCCTCTCTAATCTTGACCAACAAAATAACTTTGAGCCATCTGCAATTTTTTACCTCATTGCTAATTCCTTCTCCAGGGTATTAATAAAAATAATGAACAGTGGATATAACACAGAATCCCAGACACTCTGCTGTTAATCTTTCGTAGGTGGCAGCAAATTATTTTTTGATAAAAATAGGTAATTTATTATTTGTTTCCTGACAAATGGAAACATTTGGTATGTTTCCCCTGATTCTTACCTTGACTTACATTTTCATTTTATTTTTTCCCCTTTTTATGTAGATACAGGAGAGATTATATAACTGCTTGGTGGATACCTGCCTACCAGCCAAGGTCAATCTACCCCACAAGGGTAAATAAATTGTATTAATCTCTTGAATTAATTCCTTTGGAAAACATTTATAAAGATCTAATAAACTTGTAAAATGCAAAATACGTGAACATGGCTATTTAGATACAGAAATGTGTCTAAGTGGAAGACTCACAAACTCATTCAGTTTGCATACCATGGCTAATGCTAGGGCATGTACTGACTGCTTATCAACTTCTATGAATTGAAAGCAAACAACTTTAGTGGAAGAATGTATTTGGCTGGCATAGATAAAGATACAGAAAAAATATCTTCAGTATGAGCTCTGAGACACTTATATGTGGGTCTTGAAATACTTCTTCAAGTGATCTATTAAAGATTTTTTTCAAAGACAACAATGCAAAATCCTGTGAAGTATTTCTTTAACCTGTTATAGTTCTTTATGTGGAAACATAAATAGAAAATTGGTTATAGCAGCAATCCTGTTGTTGAAAAGACAGGACACATTGGAACAAGGTCCAAACATACATTAATGGAGAGAAGAAAATTACAAGAAGTGTTTTTTTTATCTTGTAAACCTAAAAATAAGTGGAGGATCACTGAAGAATATTCTAATGCAAAATTTCACTGGCATGGTTATTATTAAGAAGTAGGAAGGGAAGGAAATGACAAGTTCCACAACATGCCAATTTAGCCAGTTCCTAAATTGGTCTAATTTATGTAGGTGTAGCAGATATTTAGATCACCATAAAAAGGATTAAATAGCATTCCTAGTAGTTCACCATCTCAGCACTGGAGATGAGCACAATTTACATTTTGGGTTCGCTGTGTGACAGATTTCAAAGCATCGTACCGTGGCAGCAGGTATGTTGGACTAAGGGATCAAAAACCTAAGAAACAGGAGACTGAATGTATCCTTGTAAATAAGAGTTCAGTATCAAAAATATTCTGACTTTTAGAATATTTTTTTTATTTACATTTTTGCAAAGCAGCATACCTACAAAATTAACTTTAAGGTAACAGTTGTGTTTGATCATGAAGATCTTTGATTTAATGTAGAGACATGAATGTATGTGTTTGCCTAAACTATTATCCTCTTCACTGTAGATGGAAAATATAAGTCTCTTTGTAGTGAAAGACAGTTTACTTTTTGTAATAAACAACAGTAACAGCATAGGTCAACATGAAATGTACTTAGTAGTCCAGCAAATATCAGCAAAAATAAAATATAGTGAAGGTGGAATTTGTAACAGGCGAGCCAATAAAGCTTATACAACAAATAGAAGTTTCTTTTCCCTTTCAGTGATGTAATTCTAATATAACTTGAGTGTTTCAGCAGAGTTTTAGAGGTTTATCAAAGTTTGTTATTTTGCACAGATTTCCTTGAAATAATTTTATGGGTAGAAAGGACATCAAAGAGGATACTCCTTGCGCATTTGATATGCCTAATTCAAGTTATTTTTAGCAAGAAGAGTAAACTGACATTGTCAAGACCTTTGAGTTTAATATCTGATTTTTAATGCTTCCCAGACTTTTACAATAAAGAAGAAAGATTGCACAGCTGGGTACTGACTTTTTTTCTGATGAAACATTACATTTCTGCCTTTGGGTTGAAAGTAAAAGGCTCTTTATTTGCACAAGGGACTGGATTTCCTTCACTTTTCCTTAGTTATGAAGCACAAAGACAACCATAGAAAAAGAATTATTTTTAAAAGAAACCTGCAATGTCCTGTGTTTAGCTAGCTAGTTAAACTGCCAGACATAAAGTTAGGTTTTCTGCAGACTACAACTGAAAATATGAATATTAAGATCAAACTGTATTATGTACTTGAAAAACTGATCCAAAAACTATCTCTAAAATTCCTCATTTTCTAAAAATTTAGCCAGACTGACCAGATGCTGATCTGAAGATTCACATAGGGAGTTTTACAGTGAAAGGTTTACTAGGAAAAAAAAATATTTTAACACAACACAGTGAAACGGCCTTGATAGAGTCTCCTTTTCTTACAGGTACTGTGAAGTTTATTAATTTACAAATTATTTTTATAATTTTGGATATTGTGAGAGACTGAAGTATATCTTTAGGTATGACACACTTTCACCCATACTTCCTTCTGTATACTACTTCAATAGCAAGAGTATCATCCTAAGACCAGGGATTTTAGGCCTCTATAATATAAAACAAATGAACAATGTGTAGATCTCAGCACATCTGTCAGATTACCACAGCTGCCTGAAGTAAGGTACACAATATAATAGAGTAATTCTTTCTTGCTCTCATGTACTTGAATTGTCTCAGAAAGATGTCACCTGATGGACATAAAAAGCCTGGATGTGAAATACGTGGCTTTCTGTGTGAGCTGCAGACTTTGCCCCTGACGAGCTCCATGAAGGCTGCTTTTATCAGTCCCTGCCAGTCACACACACCTGTACAGGTATCATTCAAAACGGTCATTTTTTTTCTCCTGAACAGAAGACTTATCAACAACAAGATTTTGAGTGACATTTAAATCCAGGCTAGGAGGAAACTACTTGAAAAGTACAGCAAAATGTTCTATCCCTCCCTGTACTTTAAAAATTAAAGCAATTCTGCATGTACAAACTATATGTTTGATACTATTTAAGACTTCTATCAAAGTAGATGTGATGTCCTCTGGATTTCACATTGTATCAATTATACTTCTGTGTAGTACGTTTTTTGATGAAAGAAGCAACATTCTTTTCTAGGAAGTTCAGTTTTTTCAGTTATCCAACTGTTTTTTCTAATTTCTAAAACATCATTTTTTATAGAAAATTCAATAAAATACTTTCCAAAATATTGAGATTATTGCAACTTGCCAAAGAGCAAAATTTTAACTATGAAGTAAAATCATAACAAATTAAGTTCAGTAGAATCTAGCTCTATCTTTAGGTCCTTAGCAGTTTGCATTCTATTCTGAGAGCACTTTTTTATGGTGTAGTTTATTGAGTTTCATGTTAATGATATGGTAATCAAATGCTAATGTGGAACAGTTCTAAACCAATTCAACAATATGAAATTGATGATTATTGCCACAAAAGCCTTTTTGCTTATGTAAGTATTCCGTTTAAATACATAATAAGGTTTTTATTTAAGTTAGGAGGCAAGATATTTAAAATTAAATGGAAGATGATTTCTAATTGCCTTGAAGTAAATGCAAAACCATGATTTCTGTGTTTTAACTATGTTATTATATAGTCGAAACACAAAATATATTATTGCCAAGTTCCTTTATACATCTCAAACTCAATCATCATTATCAGCCACACTCACAACGCACACATTACAAGTACTATAAAGTGAATCTAAAGTGATAAAATTGCTACTACCTTTTCTATTTGAAAAGCATAGATGTTCTTGAAGGTATTAATGAGGAAAAAGTCCTCTTGGAAGCTGGTATCTTTTACCTTGAAATTACCCAAATACATTAGAATATTGAAGATTATGACCAGCATTGAAGTAAATGAAGGCCTAACGACTTCTTTAAACCTGCTGTGTAGCACGATGATAAAAGGATCTGCTAGTATAATGAGAGCAAACTCGAAAAATTGGTTGTATAGCTTTATTTTAATGACTGCTAACTGACTGATGACAACTTAATATCAAATATGCTTATAAATCGGTCAGGAACACTAATTATACAGTAATAATTATGCAGCACACTTCCTTAATTATGCCATTCTGTCCAGCATTAGTACTTTTTGCTGTCATCTTGTAATTATATTTTTAGCTTTTTTAATGTTTCCAGATATTGCAAATATCTTTGTGGTTTCACCCCAGCTGGCAGCTGAGCCTCATGGAGCTGCTCGCTCACCCCTCCCAGCAGGGCATGGAAGAGACTCAGAAGGAAAACTGGGAGAAAACTTTTGGGTTGAGACAACAACAGTTTAACAAGCAAAGCAAAAG
This sequence comes from Cyanistes caeruleus, assembly GCF_971803275.1. Classification (NCBI taxonomy): domain Eukaryota; kingdom Metazoa; phylum Chordata; class Aves; order Passeriformes; family Paridae; genus Cyanistes; species Cyanistes caeruleus. Next base: position 23,775,061 of record NC_141732.1, read on the forward strand.
CTACACACCCAAGGAAAGCAAGCCACAGAATCTGTTCTCCACTTCCCGTGGTCAGGCATCTCCAGGACAGCCAGGTTCCATCATGCATAAGGGTGACTTGAAAAATCGAATGCCGTCACTTTGAATGTCCTCCCCACCCTCCTTCTTCAGTCCAGCTTTTACTGCTGAGCATGGTGTTGTATGACATGAGATATCTCTCTTATCAGCTTAAAAATATAAGTAGTTTCTTTAGAAAGTTTCTTACAAGAGATCAGAAGCCTATTGCATTTTAGATATCTAATAGAGAACGAAAAAAACCAAGCCTGAGACTGAAAGTATGTCATCAGAAATTGCAATGTTCTGTTGAAACTTACTGTTTCTTGAACAAGATGACATAGTGTTGTAGGTGTCCACCAAAACCACTCTACCATTGCACACTCCTTAGCAGGAGAGGGAAACAAAATGTAACAAAGGACTCGTGGGATGAGATAAGGACAAAGAAAGATTGCACATCAGTTACAACCACAACCGACTCAACTCGGAGAAAATTAGTTTAGTTTATGCCCAGTCAGATCAGAGTAGTGTAATGATGACTGAAACTAAATACTAAAATATGTGAACATATGTCCCCCATTCATCCCTTTCTGGACCTTCTGAAGTTTCTCTTCAGATTTCCTTCACTCCCACTTTACCTACCCTGCAAGGTCACAAGTACAGCCAGGAGCCTGGTCCATTGTGGTCATTCCAAGGGGTTCACAGCCTCCTTTGGGCACCCACCTGCTCTAGGGTGGTTGTCCACAGGCTCCAAGTGGATGTCTGCATTCCTGTGACCTCTGTGATTGCAGGGGCACAGCTGCCTCACCATGAGCTGCACCATGGACTGCAGGGGAATCTCAGCTCCAGTACCTGAGCACCTCATGCTCTCCTTCTACACTGATTTGGATGTCACAGCTGCGTCTCCCACATATTATCACTCCTCTTCTCTCTGGCTGTTGCTGTTCAGCAGGTTTCCTTCCCCTGATTAACTGTGTTAGCTCGTCATGACTGCAGGAGGGCTCAGCCTTGGCCAGTGGTAAGCCCGTCTTGGAACCAGCTGCCATCAGACATAGGGGAAACTTCCAGCAGCTTCTCACAGATTGGCACAGCGCCAGAGCCAGCTAGCCCTCAGCTCCACATCGGGAATGGGACACACCTCGGGAGCAGGATGAGCCAACGTGCGGCTTAGAGCAAAGCTCTATGGCACTTCAGGCTAGTCAGGCACAGTTTGGAGGCAAGAATGAGAGGAGAGCTTCGTATGGTTTCCAAAGACATCCTTAACCCCCACAGCATCCAGGGACTAAATACAAAAGTTGCAGGCTGTGCAACATCTTATATATGGGGGAGGAGTAAGGGAGGATACAAATCATAAACCAATAGGGAAGACTTAGGGGAGGAGTTTAAGGTGGCACTTCAAAGCATAAACCAATGGGAAAGCTTGGGGGGCAGGAACAGTTAAACTAATCCAATGAGGTATCAAATACAATATGATTGACAGGGAGGATTCTAGAACAAAGGGTAGGTACTAAGTAAAACTGACAGGGAAGGATTTGGATGAAGGGGTAGGGTTACAATGACTGACAGGGAAGACACTGGAAAAAGGGGTTGGGATGCAATGATTGATGGCAGTAGGGAGGAGGGTACAACTTGGATCAAACCAACATCAAAGGGGAAAACAGAACAAACCACTTGTACAATGAACTTTAAACTTATTAAACAAAAACACACCACCACAACAGATGCAGTCCCTGCCACTACCAAAACCTTGCCATGAAAGCCCAAGTCACATAGTTAAAAGTTTCTGTGTTAGCCATGTAAATATTTTTGATCTGTGATCATATCAGTAATAGTTTTGTTTTGATTTATGATGTATTTTGATATATTTCAACACATATCCATAATCTAACATTCTAGGGATTTATCCTTAACTGGCTAGGCTAAAATCTAGAGTAATTTTTACTAATATTTCTGTTGTGTTGCCTTGAGAAACTTCTAAAAATTATGTCCCAAATTAGGTTTATGCCAAAGAGAAGAGTTAAATTTGATTTAAATTTGCATTTTCTTGCAGGCCATATGCTGATTTAATCTACTGCGCTGCAATCAAACTAAGGATCAAAGATAAAATACAATGTTCATTGACAGAAAAAGGGGATCAATTTTTTTCAAACTACCATTTGGAAATCTTTAAATGGAAAAATTACTGTGTGCTATTTTAATTTCAGTTTTCTTTAATCCTTATGACCCTCTCTAGTCTCTATATACTAGACAAGTATGTATACTCCATGCCACATATTTAAGAGACATATGGGAAACACATTTTGCAGGGAAAGTCTGAGCAAAGAAGGGAAAGGTTTTCCTTAAAGGAAAGATGAAGGAAAAGGATAAAAGCAACTCATGTTAGCACCTTGTTTTGTTTCTGTTCTTTTCACTGCTTTCTAATGATTCATTTATCAAATAATATGTAGACTGATACAGAATTTTAGGGTCTTTGATTTTTATAGTCCACAGTGTTTAAAATCTTGACAATTAGAAAGCCTCTCCTAAAGCTGAAGAATGCCTTGAAGAAATAACTTTACCTGATTCCTGTTATTGTCTCTTTTTTACAAAACATTAGAAGTTCCTTTATGCCATACACCCTTCATTTTGGGTTCCTTATTTATTATGCCTTTGCTTTAGATAATCAAAGAATTATTTTGGTCTTTTCAGACAAGAGACAGTAAATTGGAGATTATGTTCCTTCTTGCATACAGCACATTACACTTCCTTAAACTCACACGTTTTTCAAGTTTTGTTTGTTTATTTGTTTGTTTTCTAATATATTAAGTACTCCTACAGGCACTAAAAATATTAAAATGTAATCATCTAGCCAAACGTAAGCTTCTTTTTCTACAATATATCCTTCCTAAGTTCCATGCCACCACAATCCACATGAAGTAACTTTCTACCATTCCATCACAAAATTATGCAATAATTTAGATTGGAAGAACCTCCTGAGGTCTCCAGTGCAACCTGTTGCTAAAAGCAGAGCTAAAAGAAAAACTAACTTCAAAGCTAGATCTTGTTCCAGAAAACAGATTTCTAAGAAACTTGTAGAATTTTATGAAGCTCAAAAATTTTTATAAATCTTAGATTTCTGGATAATATGTAAATTTATGTCTTTTAACCTGAAACTTCCACTACCTTCAGTTCAGAAATATCTGAGCTTTAGCTTACAAGTACTGCCATCTATATAGTGGATTGTGCTTGACCTGTGCTTTACAGCAATGCTGGATAAAACAAGTTCTTTTGATACGGCACAACTGAGGGAATTCCCAGGATTTGAATGGAGAGAATTAATTCCCCAATTTTTAAAAAGCCATACATTAACTCATTAAATGCCATTCATGGGGTACTAATTAGCTGGATATAATTGAAGTGCTTTAGTAAGTCTTGGGAAGATTGTGAGAAAGAGTCGCTAGATAAATGAATATAGTATTGAAAATAAAACTTCACCTTTTTTGTCCAAATTCTGATTTTCAGTTCTATTTGCCCTTGTTACCAAGACTTCTAACAGAAAAAAAAATACTACATTTTGTATGTTTTTTTCCTATGTAAAGAAAAATAAAATGATACTATGATGTAAATTCTATGTGATGCTGCAACTGACATTATTTCAAACTCCCAATTTGTATTCCATTTCAAATTTAGTCTATCTAATCCATAAAAACATACTGTACAAGTTCTCTCTTCTATCCATGTTTCTAAATAAAACAAGTAAAGAATCAAACTTTCACATATGCTGCTCACACGTAAAGTCAGGGTTTGTTTTTTTTTCTTTATTCTGAGCAAATGTCTACGTAAAATGAGAGGTTCAAGATATTGCTGCAATAGTACTACTGATTTCTGCAAAGCAGTGCACAATCATAAAAAATAAACATTAGTTGCTCTATTTTTTTACTTCTACATCATTTGGGTGCAAACAGCCCTCTTGAAAATATTAGGAGATTTCATGCCATTTTGAAAAGCAGACAGATTTTCAGTCTTTATTTGTTTTCTCATGTATGGTTTATCCATGTTAAATTCTTTCAATTTTGTTTGGACTTTTTTGAATAGATACATCCGTGTCAAAAGTGAAAGATGCAAGTATCAATTTAATAGATACAGTCTGATGATACAGCTGCACTTTTTCCACTATGTAGCCCAGTGTTACTGGGCATGGTGTGAAAAACATGCATCTGCAGGAGCGGAGAGAGAGGTAAGGTGGGCCGGCAGCATTTAGAAAGCCAGACAAAAATAAAGATGATCTGTGCAAAGCAAAATGTGTCTTTTATGAAAACCATCACCTAAAATGATGTTTGCAACAAATCTCTTAGTATTGTTCTAATAAATTTTAGATCTGAAGATTTGATGCTTGGCTGACAGTCCTATAATGAATGGAGCCTGAAAACAGTGGGACCCTGGAGCTAGCTTCAGGCTACATTTGTTCTCAAATATCCACTGATGTTTTAAAATGCAATGGGATTTGGATGTGTGCAAAGTTACAAATGTCAACAGAGCTACTGTGAAGGAAGAATATGATCTTCAGCCAGATACTCCTTCTTAGTGCACAAGAACCTGCACTCCATTTTTGTTGTTTCTTACCATGGAAGTATTCTGCACTAGTCTGATGGAGAAAAGTTTTACATTTGTCATCTACTAAAATGACAACATCATACTGCAAATCATTAGGAATCATACTTAAAAAGACAGTATTTTTCTCTAAATATGATTATAGGTCTATAATAGTTTCAGGAAAATAGAACAATCAGACAGATGTACTGAGTTATATGTCCTGAATTTGTAGCAATTGAATGGGACCTGTGGACTAACAGTGTCATGAAGGTTTAAACCCTACAGGCTCCTGTGCTCAAGATTTTTCTCCTCCGTAGTCTTTGGAATACAGTGATACAATAATACTGAGCAGGTATGAGAAGTACTTTATGAAATAGTTCATGTTGAAAAAATGGTAGCCAAGGTAAAAGAAAAATATTCTGATTTCCTGAGGTAGTAAAACAGAAATACTTGCACTACTTGCCCACTTGCTTATTCTTTGGATCCTGCAACTAACTTGCAAGCATATTCCTTAATTTACATCAAATAAAACAGAGAGATCACATAAAACTGTGGAATAAGTAGAGAAAATGTATCCAAACGACTGCCATGGAGAGAGACAAGCTGCAGCCTGAGCTCGGCAGCTATTGCTTCCATTTGTTCTGCTGGCTAGCACATTAACAAAAACTTGCCATCACACACTTAATTCAAAGTCAGCCACAGCATGATGCCACTTGTCCAGCTGGTGATGAGGGACATTGGATTGAGCTTTAAATCCACCAAAGTCTAACGTGACAGGGCAGAAGAGCAGGATAGTTGAAGGATAGCAGGATTCAGGATTCTGGCAGGAAAATCATCTGCAGAAACCAGCCACTGATAAACTGTTTTTCAGAGAACACCTACTGAAAATTCTTTGTAGTGTGGATGCTTTATATGCACAGAGTGTTATTAACCCTGGAAGCCAACAAATAATAGCTTTTTGGCAATAATATTTACTTATTTTTATAATAATATTTATTATTTCTATGTTACAACATTACGGAGTAGTGAGTTTCTGAATTTCATCACTTATGCCCCAAATTCCCACAGTTTTCAGTTCAGGAAATTGGACCTGTTCGGGATGAAATAGGTAACACTGCTTCACCTGCAGCTACTGGTGAGAAAATTCACACCACTTGAGAGGAAGACAAAAAGCTGACAAGATATAGGCCTGCTCTTGTGATACCTGTATCTTGCAAAAAAAGCTGCAGTGATGGAAAGCAAAACACTGTTCATGTTTTGGCTGTTTGACAAAACATTGTTCACTAAGAGTAGTACTAGCTTAGAAGAAACGTGGACCAACAGATGGTCTGTCATCTTCCCTTTATGTCTTCCTCTGAGGTAATACCTATGGAAACGCTGGGAGGCTTAAAACATGCTGTCTCAGTACAATCTCTTGTAGTAATAAGTAAAAACTGTAGCAAACAAGCAAAGGAATGACTCTCCTAAGTATACATAGGTAAGAAAAGCATGGGCTCCTTTAGTGTCTGAATACAGGTAAACCATCTTTCCAGTTTTGGCTCAGTGCAGTTTTCCTCTTTGAAGACTAAAATAAAATGCAGCAGACAAATAGTTTTCTTGAATGGACTGGATATTCTAGCTAGTATTCCTGAGGCTATTTAGGTACTCTTCCTATAAGAGAGAAGAGATCAAAATTTGTGTAAGATAAGACATCTGGCTGCTTCAGAAAATTTTGATAAACAACTGAATTTAAAACTTCTACTGTAATTTCCAAGTTTATGCTAAAACTTTTGCATTTGAATCATTAACTCATGCTTCAATAGTAGTTATTTGGATGTTATATTCCATTATCAAGGGGCTTACAAAAGGCTTTTGAAAACAGCATGTTCTGCCTTATACAGTAATAACCTCATCAGCACTGTACCAATCTTTGCTAGATACATTTCTGCCATTAAAAGTAATTTAGCTGGTTCAGAGAATTGATAACAGCATTTTCCTTTGCTTGGTATTCTGTCTAAGACAGTAAGTTGCAAAGTGAAAATCATGAACTATTCTGAAAGATATGAACCATTTTGAAGGCTTGAATCTTTAATACTCTGGAGTCTCTAGCTATTGTAGTATTATTATGGGTGCTCTGAAAGATCAAATTTTTACCTTTGTTTCAATATATTCACATGAAAGTGAATAACTTTTCTGTATGTGATGATTTGTAGAATATATCTGCTTCTGTTAAAAGGGTGTCAACTCCCCAGAGTTGTTATTTAGAAAATTCCAATTTATGCACAAAAATATCTTTCCCTGAGTTTTCTTAAGAATAATATCCAGGTGTAAAACTAGAATCCAGGCCTTTATTTGGAACAAAAATCTTCTCCTCTACATTTGTAAACATTCAGATTTGTGGACTTGTTCAGTTCTAGATAAGGAATGTGTCCCACTTATCAGAGGCTTCTGGATTTGAGGCATACGCCTCAGATACGCGTATCTGTTTTGCAAGCCCTGGAAGAGGACAGTCTCTCTGCCCAGGTGTTTTTTATTACAATGGACTGGGTCAGCCAGGAACATAGTGTCTTCTTAGATGCCATGGCCTTCTCTTCAAAGAACATATAATATTGCTTGATGCTTTATGATACCAGGCTGATTTCACATCAGAAACCTTTTTCTTTTCCATGATACCATGATATTTTTTATTCATGCAAGCAGTTCATGTTAACAGTTTCAGCCTCTTTTTAACATCAATAATATTCTGTATAAACTTAAACATAACTGATTTATAAATGTGCAGTGATCTGGCTTTTCATAGAAGAGTATAACAAGGAAAAAGCTGTGGAGCTCACAATTTGTTAAAAGAAAAACATGATCAAAGACTTCAGCTGCTATGACAACCTGCTTTCTAATGAGCTCAAGCAAAACATAAAGTTCATAAAGGGCTGTGCTTAATGATACCTTGCTTTTGAGACGGTATACTTCCTGTAATTTGTAAAGACTTTATTAAAACATTTTCTGTCTTTTAAGAGTAAAATGAAAAACAGTAATTGATAATTGCTCTTGCTCTCTAAAAGTCTGCAAGGCCTGTTAAATCCTTTATTTTTAAAAGGCCTGTGGCTACCTCTGGAGTACTTGCACCATATGGAAAATAAGACCTTTAAGGACCCAAAACAAGCTATGTGTTTAGAGACTTTAGTTCACTTAGAACTTGGTAAGAATGAGATACATCCTTTCAGATGTTTTTGACACCACATGAAATAAGATATTAAAACCCAGTAAACTAGCATTTACTTAGTCTTGAGAAGTAGTGTCTTGCCAAAAAGAAGAAAATTATAGTGTTTTGATGCGAAGCTTTATGGGGGAATTTAAGAGAAGTCTGTTCTACCTCTACCTCATCTTCCCACAAACCTCATTGCAGTTTTGGAAACTGTATTTTTCTTGCACTGAGTGAATTGATCTTAAACCAAGACTCGCATTCTGACTATTGTGTATTGGTGTTACCTCTGTGTTGACAGTAAACATTAATCACTGTCTAGAAACTCATATTGCTCAAGCTTGTATTCCTGTGAATCCCTGCCTATCTACATCATACATTCCTATGGCTCACCACTTAGCGTCTGCAGTGGGATTTTGGTGTCTTCCATTCTAGCTGTGTGGTTGGCCTAGCACAGCTGTTCTGTGATGATTGTTTCTTTACTTCCTGAAAGAGCAGTATGTTCCAAAATTTCATTGTTATAAACGGTATTTGCTATATCATGCACAATATGGCACACAGATGGCACAGATGAAACCCATTTAAAAGCTTTATATATACATCAGTGTGGCAATGTTTCACACCCTTATAGCAAACTAGATACTACTGCCATGATGTAGATGTTTTATTTAGTTGTCTGCTTTTCTCTTTCCAAACTCTGCCTGCTAATCAGCCAAAAGACATGATGTATCTGGTAGTTCATTTTGTCAGGCCTTTGTACAAACAGCTATCATCTGATATATCACTAAGGCAACAAAGTTTTTTGGTAGCTTCCCACCATATGTTTCTCCTTAAACTTTACCTGGTGGAGGCATATCTATCACTTCAGTGTTTTTCCACTGCTCATAATGACTCCCTACCTCTTTAAAAACGAGGTTACTAAAGCCAATAATCAGTGACTGTTTCAGCCTCAAGGTAAAGTGATTAACATACAACACCTCACAATTATCTAGAAAGATACTTGAGGGTTTAAAGCCCATTAAGTTAAAGCAATTTCCACATTATAAAAAATGTATCCAGATCAAGCTCCTTGCTTTATCTGAGAGTAGCATAACTGGAGGACAAAATGATATTAAGTTCTAATTTTGTTTGTTTGTTTGCTCATTTCTTTGCTAAAGGCAATGGGATAGGAACTGGTGAGAACACTGACCTAGCTAGCTTCATCAAACATGGACATGGATATCCCATAAGTTGTTGTTCTGTTAAGAAAATAGTATGAGTACTAAGAAGTGATTTTTCTTTAGAAATGTCATTATTGAGCTAATCTCCTTTTGGTTTTAATTGCTGTGGGAAGGGGGTTGTTTGTGGCATTGTTTGCTTTTTTCATTTGTTTAAAAGGGGAACTTTACAGATTTTACAGTGTTCACTATAAACGGCAAGATTCCAGACGATTTTTTACAACGTTAGTCACAGGGTTCTTAGCAATATTGACCTTTCTTCCGCTGCTGAAGGCCTTAGTTTAAGTTATTTGACAGGATTCAGTTGCTCATCAGAAAAGCTTTTGTCTTCATACTAATAGCTCAAAGACAGTATGTCAACTCTGTCTTGTATTCATGCTCTTGAGTCATTTAGCTTAGGCTGCTGAAGTGTCACATGTTCAACAAGATGCCATCAAGTGAATGTAGCATACAGCTGATGGTTGTTTGTCTTTATTAAAGAGAATTATTAATTTAAAATCTTGGTGTTCATTAAAAAAATGTGTTATTTCAATTCTTTCTTCAGCTGAAGGATATAAAGAAATACCTGACCTGTTGCTGATCTATCTTCCTTTTAGTCGGATATTGAATTTTCCCATGAAGTTGATGTGTTTGGTATTTTTGATATGTTTGACATGTTGATCAAATATACTCATACAGATGTCAGAAAAAAGTCTCCTTTGTTTCCATGTTTGGTGCAGGAGAACGGATACCTGTAGCACAGTCCCTACTTTCAGTATATGTTAGAGATCACATATTCTGCAGGACTGACTTTTGAAATTATTGATGTAGAGTTTTTAATTAGGGAATCAAGAAATAGATAACATGGCTGTGATATGGATAATGACAAAGGAAGAAACAAGCTTTCTTTTCTTCCTTAATATTTTTTTGGTTTTATTAACTACTTCAGTGTCTGTCCCATATTCAGCCAATGTTCATCTCTTTATTGGGTTTGCGTGGCCAAGTTTGGGTAGCAGGGGGCCTACAGGAGTGCCTTCTGTGAGAAGCTGCCAGAGGCTTCCCCTGTGAGAGAGCCAATACCAGCCAGCTCTGGGGCAGGCCCACTACTGGCCAAGGCTGTGCCAATCAGGAATTATAATAAAGCCTCTGTGGTAACTATTTAAGAAGAAAAAAGAGGTCATTATGAAGATGTAATTGCAGGCAGAAAAGATCAGGGTGTGAACATATGAGAAGAACAACTCTGCAGAAACCAAGGTCAGTAGAGAAGGAGAGGCACTGGAGCTGAGATTCCCCCGCCCATGGAGAGGCAGCTATGCCCCTGCACGCCGGAGGAGGTAACAGGGATGAAGAGATCTACCTGCAGCATGGGGAGGAGCCCTGCAACAGAGCAGGTGCCTGAAAGAAACTTTGGACCCATGAGGATCCTGTGCTGGAGCAGGGTCCAGGTCGGACCTTCATACCTGTGGAGAGAAACCCACACTGGTGCAGGCTTCCTGGTAGGACTCATGACCCCATGGAGAACCCACACTGGAGCAGCTTGTTTCCTGCAGGACTGCACCCTGTGGAAAAGGGACACAAATTGAAGCAGTTCTTGGAGAACTGTTGCCCGTAGGATTGACTCATGTTGGTGAAGCTTATGGAGAACTGCCTCCCACAGGAGGGACACCACAATGGAGCAGGGGAAGGATTCCTCTCCCAGAACAGCGGTAGGAACAACAAATTGACCACCATCTGCATTCCCTGTCTCCCTGCACAACTAGAGGGGAGGAAGTAGAGCTAGGATGTTGAGAGGGTGTGGGGGGAAAGTGTTCTTAATATTTAACATCACTTCTTATTATCCTGCTATTTTTTGGTAATAAAACAATTACTATCTCTAATTCAAGTCTGTTTTGTCCATGAAGATATTTGGATCTCCCCAGGTGCTTATCTCAAGTAATTAACCTTTTGCTATATTTTCTCTCCCCCTGTCCCATTGTGGAGGATAGTGATAGAGCAGTTTGGGTGGTTGTCTGGCAGGCAGCCAGCATCAACCCACCACAGGCTGGTCCCTGACATAAGATCACATTCTACCATTAAAAAAAATGTCATGTTCTTACCACAGAAATCTGACCCAACCCCAGTAGTCTCAGCAGGTTCCACTAGCCTGTGCAGAGTTTAGTACACAGTGTTAATAGCTCTCTGGAGCCAACAGGTATATAAAAACAGTGTAAAAACTACTCAGAGTGATTGTATCTCCCTTGACATCCTCCATTGCATCGACTGCAGCATTTCCTTCGCCCAGGCTTGGTTTCAACTTCAGTCACTTGCATCTGCAGCACTGAGAATTGCATACCCAGTAACAGCCAGCTTTTATACAACTATTAATCAGAGATAATTCTACTCTTTGAAATCACAGCAGAGAAAGTGAATGAAGACTAACACCATATGTTCTACCCAAATTACTTTCTAGAAGACTCTAAGCCTATAAAAGAATCAACCTCATTTTCTACAACAGTTTTGCAAAACATACTTTATGCTTTATATATTCCTTACTATTTTCAAATAATACTTACAATGGTAGATGTATGCCTCCAACTACCACAGATATCATTAGAAATAGCATTTAATTATAACAAAACTAATAGTATACTTTTTTATTTCCCCTAAAAGCCGATTTGCTTGAGGCTATTACTAAAACTGATTAGCATTTTTAGTTTCTGGAAATTATGTGAATGTTTCTTCTTCTGTGTAACATTAATATGCTTCTTTAGTTGTATATTCTGCTTACATGAACAATTTTCATCCTCCTGTTTCTGTGGAACACTTATTTTGGGACAATGAAAAAATTACAGCAATTATTTTTAGGAGAAACAGGAACAAGAACATAGCTCTCAGCTAATGGTTGAAATAGCTGTGAAAGATTTCTCCTTACCCCTGGCAATCTCAGCAATGAAAAGAAAGTCTGCAGAACAGCAGCTTACACCTAATGGTACACATTGTGTCTTCATAGATGATTATAGTTTTACAGTGCTCCTCTGTGATGGAGTGTGTATCTGTTCGAGGATACAAATTTTGGGTGGGGTCTATTTAACAGCCTTGGTAGAATGAGGAGAAATGAAAAAGACAAGAAGGAACAGAGAAGCAGAGAGTAAATTCAGAAGTGCTTGAAATCTTTAAATCAGGATTGTTGTTTTCCAAAGAAGATACTCAATTTTAATTATGTAATTTGGACTTAATACTTGGTTTTGTTTTGTTTTGCTCTGTTTTTTTGGGGTTTTTTTGTGTGAGGAGTAGTCAATTTCATAAGAGAAAAAAAGCTGACATATAACCAACTGGATACAATAACATGTACGCTCTCCTACTGGCCAAGGAGTAAACACATGAATTCCAGATGTTCAGGGCTGTAAAAAACAGATTATTCTGTTTTGCACCACTATTACAGTAATACTGATTTTAAAATTTCTTTTTTCTGTGAGTCCCTTGTTATGGGGATTGAAAACTTACAATAAGTAACTTTGGATCCTTTGATCCAAATTTAATTTGGCCAATGACAAGCTGACCCTGAGCCAGCAGTGCCCTGTCAGGCAGGAGGGCCCCGGTGTCCTGGGGTGCATCAGGCCCAGCATCACAGCCGGGCAAGGGAGGGGATTGTCCTGCTCTGCTCTGAGCTGGGGCAGCCTCACCTCCAGTGCTGGGGGCAGGTCTGGGTGCCACAACACAAAAAAGGCATTGAGGTGTTCGGGAGTGTCCAAAGGAGGGCCATGAGGATGGTGAAGGGCCTTGGGGGGAAGCCGTGTGAGGAGTGGCTGAGGTCACTTGGTCTGTTCAGCCTGGAGGAGGCTGAGGGGAGACCTCACTGCAGTGACAGCTTCCTTGGGAGGGGAAGAGGAGGGGCAGGCACTGACCTCTGCTCTGGGGTGACAATGACAGGATGTGAAGGAATGTCCTGAAGTTGTCAGAGGAGGTTTAAGCTGGATATCAGGGGAAGGTTCTTCACCCAGAGGGTGTCTGAACACTGAACAGGCTCCCCAGGAAGTGTCACAGCACCAGCCTGACAGAGCTCAGGAAGTGTTTTGGCAACGATCTTGGGCACATGCTGTGACTCTTGGGGTGTCCTGTGCAGGGCCAGGAGTCAGACTTGATGATCCTTGTGGGTCCCTTCCAACTCAGCTCAATCTGTGATTCTGTGTCCCTTAGTATATATGTAACATGATGTAATATGATGTATGGGTAATACGATGATTTGCTCTCACAATTAAGAGATGAATATTTTGTGTATTGTCAAAAACAAACAAGGGTCTGGACTCTTCTGGATGTTAAAAGAAGTAGCCAAACCTTTACTCGATGGCAAAAATACCAGCAGGAGTAGGAACACAGGCTAGCCTGACTCCCTGCAACTCACAACCCGATGAGGAAGGAGAGCCCCCAACACAGCTGTGCACAAGGTTATATAGCGCTTGATCCCCAGGGGAGGGTACAACTCAGGGTCCAATGAGGGATCAGGGGAGGAGGAGTGAGGGGAGGCGGTTACACTACTGGTGACCAATAGGGACATGTCATGGGCGGGAGGGCAACTAGGGAACCAATCGTGAACCGAACTAGGGGTGAGGAGCATGGAAGGTTCTGGAAGAAAGGGTCGGGTTTACAATGATGGATAGGGGGATTATGGCAGGCCGGGGTGACGGGCAGGGAAGGTTCAGGAAAAAGGGGAGGGGTTTACATAATTGACAACTGGGGTCAAAACCAATACAGTTAATAGGGGAGAACAAGAACATACCAACAGACTAACAATTACAATCATAATACTATAAATACTTATAACATGTATGTTAAGAGAAGTTTTATTGATGTTATTGTTTGTTGTTTGGACATCCTCTGTTCCCCCCATAGTCCCCTTTTCCCGTGCTCTCTGTATGTTGTCATCGGACAGGCTTGGCTGTCAGGGAAAGGCCTGCTGCTAGGGGGCGTGGCATGGCAACACCTGACCTCCAATCAAGTTGCCAGAGATCAGCTTTCACCAATGAACAGTGAGGAAGAAGCTGACTGACAGGCTCTGTGCGGGGCCAGGGTTTCCTGATGCAACATCAGGGGTATAGAAGGTGGAGCAGCCATTTTGTGAGCGAATACGTGGCTGCTGGTCACAAATACCCCTAGTGCTGTTCTTTGTCCTTATTGAGTCTTTTTTTGTATTTTTGAGGTTTGATAATTAAAATAGTAATTATTTAATTTAATTAAATAATAATTAATTTAAATAAATACATAACTTAAAATTTAATTTTTAAAGTGAGGGGTCATTTCTCACTGTATACACATTTCAAGTTAGGAATAAGTTAGTGTTCTCCCCACAAATGATAATTTCCCCACAGATTAGGAAAACCAATACAGAAATGTTCAAAAACACCCTTTTCCTAGCAGAAGTGTTTTGTTGGTTTTTTTTGTCTTCCTTGAAATACACTGGTAAGGTTATATGAAGCACCATATAATTTTTTTTTCCTTACATGCATGAATCCAAGCCAGTTACAGTTTTTAAAACTGAAAGTCGCTGTTGTTGAAATCAATGAAATTACTTGCAGGCAAAAAGTTACATGCAAGAATGAGAAAAAAGGGTGCCCCAGAAAACATATGCATGTGCATCTTTTTCAGTTAGCTCATGAGAGCCTCCTCAAGCACACATGAATAAATAAGATATTGCGAATTATGTGCATGGCTTTATTTGTCTTCATCTTTTTCTTTGTCAGTATCACAGCTGTGATCACCCAGAAAAATCATGTGAATTTTCAAAATTTATTTATACACACAGTACAATTAGAAGGTCACAGGATCACAGGCACCTGCTCATCTCCCAGCAGGAACAAAATCAACCATAAATGTTGAGGGGTTTTTTCCTAGCTTATAGTCTAGTCTGTTGATTTTCTACATTTCTTAGAAAAATGTAGAAAGTTATTAAGAAGCGCAAAGAAGACATTTTCAGAAATTTTCTCAAAATACAGCATCATAGAATGTTGTAGTTTTTTGGGGTTTTTTTTTGTTTTTGTTTTTTTTTTTGTGTTTTTTTTTTTTTTGTTTTTGGTTTTTTTTCTGATGGATTGCTTGGGTAATTAGTGTCTTCCACCAAGCTCTTTCTTCCTTTTGATTCTAAGAGTATAGTATCAAGGTAAAACCAAATAGAAATACTAGGCTCAAATTTCATAGCAGATTATAATCCAGATTATAATTGTATCTTTATGTTATGTCTGCAATAATAATAGTATAAGAAAACAGCTGAGAACATGCAAAAGTAGCCTTAGCTGTTGGGGTTTTTATTCTGCTTATAGGTTGAGATATGTTTTAGGACCTTCTCTATTGAATGTTAGATTATTTGGTGAGGTTGTTTTTAGTTTACAGCTGCCTACATCTTCTAAATGGCCATACAAATAATGTTGCAGAATAATGAAGAGCAATCTTAATGAAAAGGATAATTCTTGCTCATATAATCTATGTCTTAGATTATAGGATATATCTATATATCTTACATATCTTATAAATCTATATATATCTATATATAGATATGTATCTATATATATATCTTCTAAGAAGATAATTCTTATACTGAAGTATTACTTAACCCTATGCCATATTTTTCTATATTATACAGAGCAATCTTATACAATTATATACTCCATATTCAAAATTCTTAGTAGTTCTTGTAAAATTCTTTACAAAAAGTAAATAATTCACTTTATTTCTAATATCTGCCAATGATAAATTATAGTGGTTTTGATGAGGATGGGTGATACTTGAGTACATCTGACATTTATTGTCTTATAATTAAGAGTTCAAAGTTTGTAGTTAGACTGTGCTAGAGCAAATGAACAGTTGTACAAGCAA